>NC_060166.1:1103038-1122157 GCF_021292245.1 Micropterus dolomieu | reverse complement strand
TCCCACCTAAAATCCATCACTGACCCTCCCCTGGACCCCCTGCAGTTCGCCTACAGAGCCAACAGGTCTGTAGATGATGCAGTAAACATGGCCCTTCACTACATCCTCCAGCACCTGGACTCCCCAGGAACCTACGCCAGGATCCTGTTTGTGGATTTCAGCTCTGCTTTTAACACCATCATCCCGGCCCTGCTGCAGGACAAGCTCTCCCAGCTGAGTGTGCTTGACTCCTGCAGGATCCACCTGCAGGTGGATCCCAGACTTCCTGACGGACAGGAAGCAGCACGTGAAGCTGGGAAAACACGTCTCTGACTCCAGGACCATGAGCACCTGATCCCCTCAAGGCTGTGTTCTTTCCCCCCTTCTCTTCTCCCTGTACACCAACAGCTGCACCTCCAGTCACCAGTCTGTCAATCTCCTGAAGTTTGCGGACGACACCACCCTCATTGGGCTCAATCCCAGGTGGGGATGAGTCTGCCTACAGGTGGGACCTGGTGCAGCCAGAACAGTCTGGAGCTCAACGCTCTGAAGACAGTGGTGATGGTCATGGACTTTAGAAAGAGCCCAGCCCCACCCTCCCTCATCATCCTAAGTGACTCCCCCGTCGCCACTGTGGACTCTCACCTCATTTACATTTACATTCACCTCCCAGGACCTCAAGTGGGAGCTGAACATCACCTCCCTCACCAAGAAGGCCCAGCAGAGGATGTACTTCCTGCGACAGCTGAAGAAGTTCAGCCTGCCAAAGACAATGATGGTGCACTTCTACACCGCCATCATTGAGTCCATCCTCACCTCCTCCATCACCATCTGGTACGCTGCTACCACTGCCAGGGACAAGGGCAGACTGCAGCGCATCATTCGCTCTGCAGAGAAGGTGATTGCAGCCTATCTTCCATCACTTCAGTACCTGTACGCCTCCATGACTCTTAGGCGAACAGGAAAGATTGCAGCTGACCCCTGCCATCCCGGACACAAACTGCTTCAGACTCTCCCCTCTGGCAGGAGGCTGTGGTCCATCAGAACCAAAACCTCTCACCACAAAAAAAAGCTTCTAACCGTCTGCAGCTTCATCAACAAGGCCCAGGCCCCACTGACACCCCCCCTCCCCCCCTTCAAATAATACATTTACAGTCGTCTCTGCGCATGTTAATATCACTTCATGTCATATCATGAACAAACCTGTTAATTTGTTGTTAATTGTAAATTGTTGTTGTTCCATTTTTATTTTTTTATATTGTATTATATTATATTTTTTTTCTCTATTCTTCTGTTATTCATATATAACTTGCATTTGTTTATTACATATTTATATATTTCTACATCATGTATGTCAGCTGTATGTCTGTCTGCGTGTAGCACCTTATCACCAAAGCAAATTCCTTGTATGTGTAAAACACTACTTAGCAATTAAGCTCCTTCTGATTCGGATTCTTCTCTTACACTGTTGCACACAAAGTGGTTGCGAGTTTTTCCTTGCACTTTTTTTTACTCGGTAATGGATGTGATTGAAAATGTAGCGAAGTACAATACTTTTAGCAAAACATACTTAAGTAAAACTAAAATTACAGAAAACTACTTTAAAAAGTACAAGTACACAAAAAAGCCTACTCAATTACAGTAACGTGAGTAATTGTAATTCGTTACTTTCCACCTCTGATAGTTAAATGGTTTCTTTTATTGTTTGGTTTAACCGTGTTAATTGTTGTTTTATGATCAGGAGTCTCCACAGGGTGTTTTGTTTTTAAAGGCCGTGGCCACCAAAGCGTTTTTTGCCAGCTGAAAACGCCAGCTGCTGTTCTGAAAACACCCAGCAGGGAGCGCTAGTGGGCGTTTTTGAGGCGCAGCGTTTTTTTCCCACTGCTTTGGTTGCTATGATACATTTGTTGCAAGTAGTTCTAGCTAAGTTTACTGAATGTAATAATGTCAACACAGAGTAGAGTAGACTACTTGTTCTGGCTCTTGCTCTGTATAAAGAGAAGGCTGAAGCAGGTAGAGAGAGAGGATGGACTGGCCTTATGTGGGTTCATGATTTTGTGGGCAAGGAAACATCTCGGCGAGTACCACCGTTTAGTCCAAGAGGACGAAGCTCGGTTCCAGGTTAGTAACCGTTGCTTCCCTCTATGGAGGGGCGGGACAAATACCATGTATCTCTATGGCGGGCGGCTGTGGCTCAGGAGGTAGAATGGGGTTGGCTGTTAATCAGAAGGTCGGCGGTTCAATCCCGGCTCCCCCAGGCTGCATGCCAAAGGTGTCCTTGGGCAAGATACTGAACCCCGAATTGTGTATGAATGTGTGTTAATTTTAGTTTCTGTTTGAGCACTATGTGTGTGAATGGTGAATGCAGATGTAGTGTAAAGGCGCTATACAAATACGGAGCATTTACATTTACTGTGATTGGACAGCTGAGTAAAAAGTGACGAGTGCAGCGTTTTTCCCAAAGTTGAACATTTTTCAACTCTCGGCGACCGTAAAGAAACGCTCAGCGCCCAGCATGGAAAAAACTCTCAGCGCCTCGTCACACTGCTGCCATTGAATAGACGTGCTGAAGCAGTGGACTGTATGAGTAAAATAATGTTTTTTTAGCATTAAATGTACTTAAACAGTTTCTAGTAGACACCCAAAATAAAAGTATAAACGTGAAAATGAGCATAATACGGGACCTTTAAATGTAAGTATGCAGCATTTTATTTAAATCTGGAAAAATATGTCAAAGAAGCTTCTTTTCACAAAACAAGTTTATAGTCCACACTATACACAAACCACCAAATACATGTATGTACAAGTACATACTTAAAAAGTAGAAGCAGCAGCTGAATTGAGTAAGTACATGCAGTTGGTGGTTGAGGCAGGAAAATGGCATGAGATTTAGCTCGAAGCTTGGGGAGCTTTGTCAGTTAAGCCCTGCCCCCTGTGGCTTTTCCAGCTATGCTTGAAACCATTCATCACTGTGGGAGGAAAAGCCAAAGAGCTATATATTAATTTACTGACGTAGCTTCAGTAAATCTTCGCAAGATCCTTCATCATGCACTTATGGGGCTTGCTGAGTCTGTAATTATTTCTGTAAAAAAGGCAGCAGCTGGTCCTTTGCAGAAAGGACTTGTGTGTGAGCTTCCACAAAAGAGGCCTGGCCTTTTATCAGCAGGCAATAAAAGGGGTTGTCAGACCTGTAGGGCTTGATTTATATTACATAGCTTCTGTTCTGTTGTTCTTTAGCTGTAATGATCAGGAGCATAAAGCTGCCTGCCCACTCTGAGTGGACACTTTCACGCCATTACAAATGTATAAAACCCTGAGTTATCGTTTAATGTGTCTATTAGCTCATGTGTGGGTCTCTTTCAGCTCTGGTCACTTTGCAGAGCACAACCTCACCTGTTCTTGTGACCATGAGGCTGTATATCACAGAACATGAACTAAAGAGAGAATAATGATGACCCCATAAAGATGAAACAACAATGGAAGAAGTTAATTCAGGGTTGTTCTGCATCACACATGGGTGGTTGGGCTTAGGATACAGGTTCACCAGAAGCCCTCCCAAAATGCTTTGTCTCAGCCTTTATAAACTGAATCAAATTAGATTGCTTTTTCCTGTTCTTTAACAGTGTTTGATTCATTTTACATTTTTCCTTTCCAGGAGAAAGGACTTTAGAGTAGACGTTGTATGATCAGAGAAGTGCAGGAGTTTAGTTCTTTACCAGCACTATGACAAATACTAACTTCTGTGCTAACAGTACGTTCAGTTTCCTCAGTAGCATTCTCAGGACCTGCTTCCTAGAACTGCCCACTACCTTGTGTGCCACCAACTTTAGCTCTGTCCTCACATTGCATCCCTCTTTTTCCCTCGCAGGTTGATCTCTTTATTGCATTCCTCACTCCCTTTCTGTCCTCTCTCTTTCTCTTAGGATCCTGAAGGAGGCAGCACTAGTGGCAAAGGACACAGTTGTATGTGCCTTTCATAAGGAAAACATGGAGTGGTGCCTATGTGTCTGGAGGGGCTGGGGCTGCCACGAGCTGGAGGTCTTCTACCAGTCCTACGAGGAGCTGAGCCACTTGGAGACCAGCATAAGGAAAAGAAAGTAGCTGTTGTGCTGCGACGGCAAGGTGCAGAATTGCAGCTCTGTATGGAGGATGACCCGAGGGGAATACACACAGACACTCTGCCAGTTCTCAGAGCGAACACGGACATCAGGTCATTTTCATATTTAGTGCTGTATGGTATTTTTGGCCCCTGTTTGATATGAGTGGGATTCAGTTCAAGATGTGGTGGATTCTGCCTCCAACTGCTGCAGTCCATTGTGTATCCTTCGTCTGTCCAATTCAGTTTCCCTTCATTTAACTATTCCAATCTGCCACTTTATGCCCTCTGGAGGTGACACTCAATGTGGACATTCGTAAAGGAAAAGGGTTAATTGGTATTAACAGCAATGTTCTTGAAACAAACAGCTGGTTGTGGATTGGTGGATGCAGTAGATGTGTACAGAGACATCATTATCTGTATCTGTTTAACCAACAAAATGATCTGTCTTTATATCTGTATTCAGATAGAGGGCCCAATGTGGGTGTGGTTTATAAAGGAAGCCATGTTAAATCACATGTTGTATTTTCTAACCTCATATACACTGGCAATGGAATTGTTTTGCCTTTAAAGCATCAACTTGATAATATAATAATACATCCTACACTTTTCATCTCTCTCTCTCTTTTATTTTTTTATTTTTAGCCAAACAAACTGTCTGAACCCTCCACCACCCAACCTTTAACTGGGAGACATTGAACAAACAGAAACTGAAGAACAATGTTTTCTAAATTAACTATATAGAACCATATCCTTCAGTTGAGGGGAATAATCTTAAATTCCAATGGGCTTCAATCACATTAAATGTCAATCCAACAACACTAGTAGAACAACATGGCGCCACCGAGCCATGATGTCCAAACAATCTGCATAGACCGATTTTGCAGCCTGTGCATAGAACTGAGTTATAAGTATACAACAGCCTTCTTCTGTACAGCATCACTACAGTTAACCAGAAAATCACCAAACAAATCACCAACAATAAATAAAAAGAGCTATGGATACTGTGGCAGGTGCAACAAGCAATATTAGGTTACAGAAATGAAATAAAACATAAGCAATGCAAATAAAACAGAGGTGTATGAAAAATATAAAGTCCACAGTGGCTCCAGCCACAAACACACATATCAAAGCAGAGAGAGCGGCGCAGTTTTCACACATTGTGACAGATGCACACTGCACTGTGGTACACAGGGAATACAGTCATTGTACTCACCTGTCTAAATGTCATTCTGTTTATATTATGGCCAATCCTCTCAGCCTCTGGGTCCAAATATAACCAGTCCACCTCTTTGTCCCACTAAAACCAGTCTGCTTAGCCTACTGCTCACAAACTGCTAGGCCTGGCCCGGGAGAGACTGCATGTATCCCCCAACACTGGCCAGTGGAGCTGGGGTAGAAGAAATATGCATTTTCATTCCATTATTTATGCTTTCCTAAATAACGGCACTGACACTTTCACACACTTGTCCTCTCTCATCTAGTATATTTTAGATGTGGCATATGAATCTGCATGCCAGCTGCAGCTCCAATTGTTACCAAAGTGGCCTGGAAGCAAAAAATGAACATCTGTGTTCTGTGTTATGCAACAGACCACTGGTTCCCAGCTTGTGCCAATAAAAACCTAATACTTTGACGGATAAAAGACCACAATGGTTTAAATGATTCTGGCATAAGCCTCCACTGTGAGTTACTTGCTCGACTGTGTTCCACTAGTATCTGTACCTCAAAAAGAATAAAAAAACAAGATGAAACCACTTTTATTTAAGTAGTAGTTTTCTCTGTAGAAGACAACATTGGATTGTTCAGTATAACTATGGTGGACATTGCTTCTTTAGCCTTATTTATTAAAACAGCATGCTGTGATAAATCCTCTCAGCTGCAGTTTGTTTGGTTGGGCTGTAAACACCAGTAGACCAGTCCCTATTCGGTTTGATTTCTGACAGACTAGCTGCTGGAACTTGTATTATTAAAATACTCGGCCATTACTACCAGTAACCATGGGGTGTCACCAAATCAGCCAGGACACCTGCAGTCGGACTGGATTATGCTCTGACAACTGCGGCGTTTACCAGCTCAGAGTTGACTGCTTTTATTAAATTAACTGTTTATTTAATTTATGGGATTAAAACATTGATTTATCTACACATCTGCGCTTCTCAGCAGCAAGCAACCATGTGTTTCTGACTTCCACTGTTGTTGTTGCCGTCTGTGGGCACCAAGAGCTCTGTGATACTACTTCATATTTATATTAAAAATAGACAAAACTGGACATTTCTCGGAGAAAATAAGGCGAGGAAGTTGATCTACCTGGTGAGTTCAGAAAAATATGTGTCTGTTACTTGATTCCAGCTATCGTTGTACTTTACTGTAAACAAGTTAGCATAGCATAGCCCCGATCGATCCAAACTCATCCAAACATTTGAAAAGTTGTTGACCTGCTGTCTTGCTGACAGCCCCGACAAAGCATGAATTTATATATTGTAACAAATCGGCATCATGTTGTAGTTTTTTCCAGCATTGTTTTGATCTGTTTATTGTAATTAAATCATTTCATACCACTGTAGTAATTACGGGTTGTGTTTATTTGCATTTTCACTAGCAAGGACCACAATCAACAGGTATGATTAAATGAGTTATTGAGTAACAAGCAGAAGATGTATGAAGCTTGCAGTAGCTGAATAGACATTAGAAAGCGTTGTGGGGAAGCTACGATAGGGAAATCCGCTGTAGCACCCGGGCACGACGGACCCCCAAAACCAGAATTGAGTAGCTGCTAGACCGGTCTCAGACGATCTCGCATGGTTGTGCGCTGGATTTCCCTAGTTCACGAGGGTCTTAGAGGGTTCAGAGATGACTAGACTTTGAAGAAAAGATGAAAGTAAGCTGCCCCAATTGACTGGACTTCAGATCGCTTTGGTAGAAAGAATATAGAACCATATCCTTCAGTTGAGGGGAATAATCTTAAATTCCAATGGGCTTCAATCACATTAAATGACTCAATTGCGGGCATGAGATGCAGTGAAATGAAACTGAAGAGAGCGAGCGTGGACGTGACGGCTAAGGTTCAAGTCAAGTGAGGGATGCTGTAACTGGCGCAGATGGTGTGGATGCAGACCGGACGGAGAGTCTGCTGTAAGAGAAAGGCTACCGGGGTCTTGTCTCTTGACGTTGAGTGCCTCTAAGAAGTTGGGTTATCCGGGAATGCGTTTGGAAGCCAGTGCTTCCGCTAAGATGGACTTCAGTGGAGTGCGTTTTGTTGCCACTGTGGGCGTGTTGGTGAAATGAGAAGTGGTGACGAGATTGAATGACGGGGAGGTCATGTTGGGCTTGTTGTGACGGTGGCTGAGTTCTTTGAAGCAAACCTGTAACCCGAGAGAGGGCTATGCTGTTGGCTGGCTATGCGGTATGCGGCGTTTCGGGGAGCATTTTCCTGCAATTAGTCTTCTTTGTAGAACCCCCAAAAACCTGCAGAATATGTGGCGGCGGTGTACGATTGGTTTCTTGGGGTGTCGTGGTTGTTTGTGAAAAGTTGAACCGGTCCTGTTGGCGAAGGTTGAGCCAAAGCGAGGAGGAATTGGTGATCGAATGCTGATTGCATGGGCTTTCAATCCAGATTAATGTGTGAGATGGATTGTGTCGAGAGTGAATCCTAGAAATCTAGGGTCTTGGGAACACCTGCTGTTTCTATGCAGACCTTGGTTGGAGAAACCAGAGAGCTTGGAGCGGCGGCAATGGGTTAGAATGGGACCGGGAACCGCTTGGGGGGCATGTTGGGGTTGCGTGGTCGAGTGGACCCTGGTTACACCACTGAAGCAAGCTGTGGCTTGGGAGCAGTCTGGATTTTTGGTAAACCTGTGCCTCTGACTTGGGGACTGAATCTAGGATAATGGCCATGTAATCGTTTTAGTGTATGGAGAAGGTGGACGCAACTTAGAACGAGATATCGTGTAGTTTACAATGTGTTTGAGTAAACTATTGAGATGAAGAACGGGAGATGGAGATGAAGAACGGGAGATGAAGAATTAGGATTATGAATGACTTCGCTTGTAATGATTAAGAACTCGAAACAACTGTACTTGAGTGGTTAGCTTGTGTGCTGCTAGCATCATTTATAACAGAACTGGAGATTGCTATTGAAAGATAAGCGAAGAACGGCATGAAGTTCCTGTCCTTTGAATCGATTTCCATCAATGATTTTTTGGATGGTTCTGTGTAATGGACCATTTTGTGCGGTCAGGTTAGTGGTTGATGGGAACAGACGGTGGGCATCCTGGTGCCTAATGCCCCTACTGAGGCTGCTGAGGTTGTTCGAGGTGTACAACTGGGCGCTAGCATCTCGGTGCTGGGGCCCCCTATGGAACTGGCTGCTGTAGCTGCTGGACGTGTCCAGCTGTGGCACCTAATGAAGCCTGCTGCTGTGGTAGGTAGATGTAGACGCCTGGGGTGCTGGCATATCCCAGTACTGGGTACCTGAAGCTTCGGGAGCTGGATGGCAGGGTGCTGATGACTCGATGTGGTTGTCCTGTGTGATGTAGGCTGTTGGTGCGGTCAACCCCGATGAGAGGTGGAGGCTTGGAATTCTGGTGGTGGTTGACGTCCTGTTTTGCTTTGGTACCGACTTCTCTGCTATCTTGAGATGGAGGTAATATGTGAACTATCCCATTAACAGTGGCGCTGACGTCACGGCGTGCGTAATGCGCCACCTGGAAAGGAGCTGGTGTTGACGGAACTGAATGCATGGCACGCTGACATGATAGCTTAAAAAGTTTGCTGTATTGTCTGTTCTCTAAATCGGAATTGTTACATTTATAACCGTTTTCTGAAGAGTGGCTATAGTTCGTGTCTTGATTGTTCGTGAAGACTGTTTGACCCAGGACCTCGCTGCCGCATGGAAACGCTGTGATCAGCTGTTTGATGAGAGGCAGGGGATTCTTCGGGTGCAATGTTTCAGATTGTTGAGGAAAGTGGACCGTGGAAGGTGGATGGCGTTAAGGCTGGACTCGCCCGCTCCCTGGCCGACTTTAGGATTGTAGAAAGCGGGGCCTCAAGCGTGGAGACGGAGGACAGAATTCGGCTTCTGGTGCTGGGATTGCTGACGTGAACATGGAAGATGTCTCGAGTCCGTCCGAATAATTCAGCGTTCGATGGGGACAGCAATGTGCCGACACTTCTCGAAGAGGTAAGTGGATGGAAGTAGCTGGTAATAATTCGCATTATCGGATGTTAGCGTAGTGTGCTCGACGCGATGTTGCTTGGTCTTGGTTCGTCTGCTAAATGCGAGGGCCATGCAGGATACGAGGGCGAAGGGGGGGACTTAGGACGTGTGGGTATTTATGGAAATTCTGGCGATGACGTGCTTGATGTGTGGTCCCGCTCCTGAAACTCTGCTAATTAGCACCACATCGCATTATGTGTCTCGGCAGTAGTCCAGCAAGAAAAGCGATGCAAGGATTAAATTTGCATTCGGTCTTAAAGCACAGTTAGAAAGTTAAATTAACTTCAGCTCCAATGAGGCTTTGGCAGTGTGTCAGTAGCTTATCATGGGTATGTTGTTGTTTAAAATTAACAAAATAATATTTTTTCTTGGTTAAAATGACAAGGCACTCGAGTTTCAGGATGTCTTGGATGAGTGAAAGATGTGGCTTGCTCCGGAGCTAGTTTACAATGGTATTAAATGAACTTATTGGAAAAAATAGACTTCTGGCTAAATCTGGCATATTTACATTGATGCAAAGCTGAAATGTTCATTAATGTGCACTGTCCCTTTTGAATACATAAATAAACAGCCAACTCCTAATAAGCTTTTTTTAATTGCCGCTGGTTAAATCTACACAGAGCAGCAGACACGAGTCACCTCTGTCTTGATTGACAGGTCGCTATGTTAGCGATTTGTCAATCACAAGGTAGCCCTAAAGCCTTCACTGCTTATCGTCTATTTTCCCCAAAATGGGACCATAATTTACTAAATGTTTGTTTATCATTTGCTCTTTTGTATCAAACCCGATTCCTCTATAGAACAGAATTGTTTCACTTGATTAATTTTTTTCAGACGATATTCCACATTATGTACTTAAACTTCATGGGTGGCAATAATGGTGAGCAGGACTGTACATGACACCACTGAGAACAGGGCTTTGGGTGAAGCATTTTATAAATAAACAATGAAAAGCTGTCAGTCACAGTGGAAAGGCTGAGGACCAATCAGACCTTTCATTTTATCTTTCCAGCCAAATCATTTTGTTGACTTAAATTGGCACATTGAATATCTACTGTGGCCAGGAAAGAACTGTATGTTGTCCATAACAGCCTTGTATAAAGAAGTTATTTATTATTTCATTATCAAAATGAAAGTGTATTGCGATGGAAGTTGTTGTGTACATAATCACTGTATAATATGAAAGTGAATAAAGTTCTTATGATAACTCTTCAGATTTGAAAATTGTGTCCCTTAATCATTGACACAGACGAGAACTTCACAAATCTGTCCTACTACATTCATACTCAGCACATTCTTGAATGGCGAGAAAGAGACGTCTGATGAGGTGATGATGACAGATGGGAGAAGGAAGCTGATAACAAGGCTCCAGCTTGGTATGAGGAAGAAAAGAAGCTGCTTCCTGCTCAGAGATCTGGCAAAGCCTTCTGCTAAATGGTTGGGAAAATCCCTTTTTCAACCTGTTTTTATGTGTAACAAAATCATGTATTTGGCTCACAGCAGTAATCTGTAACATATCTGAAAGCCTAGTTTACTATATCAGGTGAAGATATTAAAGTGGTAATCCAATAATTTAGTATTTGACTATCTATAAAGTTGAGGGACTTAAAGAGAGCCTGAGATATTGTTTCTTTCAGTCCCTAGTAAAGTCAATCTCAAAAAAAACATTTGATACTACTATTCCCATAATGCAATGTGTTAGTGTCTCTCATTAGACCCTCCATGTTTATAACAAGTTCTCCAAACTAAACAAAATATGTTCGTCATGTTATGAACAAAAAATCTAACTCAAGGTCCATTTGTGAAGGACATTCTTGTGAGCTAGTCAACTCTTACTGAGTTTACGTAAACTCCGGAAGATTTGCCATCATTTTAAAGCGACGTCAATTAAATATGATGTGTTGCACAGCTGCATCATCTGTCCACTGTTAGAGCTGTGATCTCTGTCAGAGCAGAGAGCAGCTTTTGGCACTAAAAGCTACAGATCATTTCTTCACAATCCAGAAACATGTCTGTCAACATTATAACATGTAGAAACATCTCGAGGTTCCAATAAACATTATAGGGGTAAACCAGGGCGAAAGTAACAAGGCGATTTTCTCAGAGCCCTGACTGCATTTGCAGTCCAAGCTGTGACAGCACCTTCAGCACGCAACCCTTGATGGAGCTGCCAAATATCGCATGATTTTGTCATCGTTTCCCGCAGCCGTCTTCAGAAAACTGTTTTCGAGCACGGCAAGTAAATTTCTGAAGCGGGAATTACAAGTTGTGTCTCTCGTTTCACGTGTCACAGTAAGGATTAATCTACAGGTTATTTAGTGCTTTAACACACCCTGAAGTTTGCCCTGTCAGAGTTTTTCAGTATAACAATAAATTGTGTTTATTTGTCAGGAGTTCCTGTTACAAGTGTTTCTTTTGTCCCTCTGCTAATGTGGTGACTTTCTGTGTGTTGCAGCATTTATTAAAACATGCTTATGTCATATTATACCAACAGAATATGCCAATAGCGTGGGTCAGAAAGACAGAGGTCTGATTCAGCCAGAAGGCGTTTCTGGACATCTCTATGAGAAACATTAGTCTCAGGTCAGCTGATAAAGTCGCTTTGTTCAGATAATGTAGGAGGAGGCCAGAGATAATTGGGGAGAAGACTAGACCACAGGTACAGATCACATTATTAAGTCTTCTCCTTGGACTAGGAGAGGAAGCTGCATGCTTATATTAAGAGAGCGGCTGATATTTATTTTGGCCTGTCTCCTACTCCATACTGTTCTTACTAAAACAAATTTAAATTCATTTCAAAATGTGAAATTTATATAAGCCTATTCTGTATATAGCTTTTAAATTTTTATCTTAATTTTATTGTTACTTTTTCATTTTTGTCCTATCTCTCTAAATTATGTTTCATTTTTTCACTGTTGCACTGCTGCAACATGCAAATTTTCCCAGCGCAGGATCAGTAAAGTCTTATTTTATTTTAATCATTTCAGGTTCATAAACAATCTCCATCTAACCATTTCCCCCTTTTTATGTGCACACATTTGCATATTTATATTATATATTTATAATATATCCTTAATATAATATGAAATATTCTAAACAATTCAAGTTTGGACTGTCAGGTTACTTTTGAAACTGAATATTTAAAATAAAAATGTAATTAAATTTTTTTTTTTAAAGATAAAGGACAAAAGATGTTTGCAGTTAGACATTAACAAGGTCACAGTCATGTTTATTTATTAAATACAAGGGTGGTAACACAAAAAATCTTACTTTTGTTGTTACTTTTGTCCCAGCTGACAGGGTCGAAAGTAACAATGTGCCACTTATGTTTAAAGTGAAATTATACGGAAGTCATTCTACATTTGTAGAAAATACCACCTGATATTGATAGACCACACCTGTGAGTTAGTGACTACAGCAAAAATATATCTCCGTCTGAAACATTACCCTTTAAAATTAAATAAATGGTTAAAACGCAGACAAAAATCATTTAGGTCTATAGAAAACATGCGACACAAGGCAAAGGTTGTGCTGAAAATTTAAGGGAGAAAAAAAAAGTTTGCTTGAGGAGGGTGCAGCAAAGCGCCTCATTATTAGGCTACAGACTTTTCTTTAGTGCTGCTGTTACTTATAGCCTACTTGAAGACAGTAGGCTACTGGGGATGCCAGCAGCAGGGGCTGGTAGTAGCCTAACCTGTTACAAGTAGCTGAACGCAAATTTGCTAAATAAATAAATAAAATAAGATATGTCATTGGCACCTCCTTTTACACGTTCCTTTTTAAAACTGTAGCCTACATTTACTCTTTACTCTGTATTTTCTTTGGGCCAATCTGCTTTTAACTTCGCTACAGTTTTCATTCATACCTTCATAACTTCAACCGTCTGTAATCTGCATTGGGCTTCATTAACCAAAGGGAGCTGGCATCCAGGCTGTGTGCCGTTTGGCAGATCAGCCCTGGTCTCGGACGCTTGTCACAGTCACAGAGCTGGGCAGATGCAATCATTTAGAAAATCAGGCAAACACCTTTTCAGTTTTTATTTCACCTTTATTGTTCTAATAATACAACTGAAATCCAGTGAGCGCACACCATGGCATGGCTGATATGGTAAACATGAGACCGACAGCACAGTCCAAAGCACCAGTTTATGGTAAGATTGATGATGATATGGCTAATTTATTTATTTATTGTATTCAAGGACTCAGCTGAGTTAATTTCTTTACTTTAGGAGAGATAAAGATGGGTTTCTAGTCCCAGCAAATACCCTCTTTGAGCCACACTAATAACTACATTCTGTTTTCAAAAGTCATTAGAAATGAGCATTTAAGTGCTTTATTTAAAAGAAAAAATCCCCCCGAACCCCCCTGGTCCTTCAGAGTCCCCCCTGGTTTTATAGTCGCTCCTACACCCCTGCTTCACACCACTGAGATGTGGTAGAAAGCAAACCACTCTTGGACTTCCCTCTGCTAGCCTAGTTCCCTCAGTTGTCACAGAGATCATTCACTCATCAGAGCTAAATATGAAACTTTGGTAACGGGGCTTACAGGTGGTTGTAACCCCTGTCTCTGTTAAAGCTAGTCACTGGACTTTGAGTTAAGATTTTTTAATTATTGTTTCAAAGGTCGAGAATGAACTTTCACGCTGGAATCTTCAAACACCGTTAGAAAATGTCTTATAAAAATGATTCATATAAGCATTTTCTTCCCTGACCCTTTCCATAACACCCTTACTGGTGATACACTGTCAAGCTACACTATATTGCCTAAAGTTTTGGGACATGTACCTTTACATGCACATGAAGGTTAATGACATCCCATTCTTAATCCGTAGGGTTTAATATGGAGCCTTTACTATAGCTATAACAGCTTAAACTCTTCTGGGAAGGCTTTCCACAAGGTTTAGGAGTGTGTTCATAGGAATTGTTGACGATTCTTCTAGAAGCGCATTTGTGAGGTCATGCACAGATGTTGGAGGAGAAGGCCTGGCTCACAGTCTGATTACACATGGCTCCAATGGCGGTAGGGTCCTTTAAAGTTCTGGAATAAAAAGTTTGTTTTTGTTAGAAACTTTTATTTCTAAGCAAGCAGTTTAATAACTAAGTTAAAATGGGCTGAATAAATCAGTTGAGAGACCCAACTTTGTAAACCCCACCTAAAAAATTAAAAATAGTGGAGTCTCTGAGGCCCCTCTCACCCCTTCCAAAAGACGCAAAATTGTTTAGTTCGCCCTGCATTAGGATTCATCTAAAGCCGCATTTCAACCAAAGCAACTTTACCCTGGAGCTAGGAGCCAAAGTTGTTATAGGTTTTCACTTGTCAGAAAGTCTCCTCCTCTCCAAAGCAAGCGGAACAACTGATTACAGCAGGTAATAAAGCTCGTTAACCAGCCCGTTCCTCTGACACTCAGGCCAACACAGACGTGATGCTGCCAGCTGATCTGCAGCTTTTGTCGGCTGGAAATGTTTTAATAACCTTCCAAAATGTTGTGATTTTATTTTTCTGTTTCTTTCTCTGTGCGGGAGTTATTTTATGAACGTGATGGTTTTGTCCAGTTTGTTATTAAATTTGTAACAATCTTTATCATGTGTCTCTTCATTATACTCCCACACAAAAAAGCTGTTTTTAATGGTCAAGCAAAGTTTTTCATTATATTCCAGTCAAATCTGACATATAAATTTTGCTCATGGATAGTAGTTACAAATAATGTATGACGTATAGGCCTACAGCCTACGTCAGCTATTTAATTTGCCTAATATTCCCAGGTCTTTAGACCACGGTAGAAACGCACACAACAGTGGGCTGAAGGAACCTTTTAGTTCTTTGAAAAGAGATCCGGAAGTTCAAAAGTCCCTGGTACTTTTGGTCGAAACACGGCTTAAATGGTCAACTCAGAATGATGGCTGATGCTGGAGCACAGTCATATCTGTCCCAGAGAAAGAGAAATCAAGGTAACAAAAGAGAAAAGGCTGTTGAGGGCAGTGGTGGCCCAAAGGTTAGAGAAGCGAGCTTGTGACCGGCCGGTTCAATCCCTGGACCGGCAGGATAAAATCTGGGTGTGAGCCCTCCCGTTCAGACACAGTTAGTGAGTCAGCAGCTCTGACTACACCTGCGTTTCCGCCGGTAAGAGCTGTTTGCCTAAATGTGCTTGTTGTCGGTTGTTGGATGTATTTTACAAGAAAGACACAAAGAGAGCAGCAGAGTAGTTTTATATTGCTGTGTGTCACCTTTAGAAGGAACGTTAGCTGCCGACTAACACTGTGCTGACAGCTACCTATACTTCTGCACAGATAAACTAAGGTGCTCTGTTCACTTCGTTCTGCTGTTTGAGGGAGAAAAGTTTCACGGGCATCGCGAGGTATTTTTTATGTAATCTGACTAAATACCTTTCACTTAAACTAGGATTATTACATTAACAAAAAAACTTAGTGTACCTTAAAATAATTATCACATTGGTAAAACAGGTTTATTACTTATTCCTCCTTTTTAAAACAATCATTTAAATTTAAAACAGTATTTGAACAGATTTAATAGCAAACCTATTATATGATCTAAATAACTGGAAATACATGTAATAATGTCAGTGTCAATATAAAATAAATAATATTCCTGACACCAAGGTAAAGAGTGAAGAAGAAATGGCCCTATATAGATTTCAGAAAAAGATATGAAATGTTAATGTGAAGGTAAATGCTGCTCTGTCATGGTTATTATGGGCCAACAGAATCAACACACACACACACACACAGACACACACACACTCAGATTCATAATGCAATATATAAAATCATTATCACAATATTGCCTATACACACACACACACACACACACACACACACTCAGATTCATAATGCAATATATAAAATCATTATCACAATATTGCCTATACACACACACACACACCTCTGTCTATAGATTTGTCTCACTCTTACCCCTGCCTTGGCTGATCTAGGCCTTTCTCCCAGTACTGTTTCCTTCTCAGATTATTTCCCACACTTTTTTGAACCTGATATCTTATTTCCTCTACCTGCAGCTCTCGGTGTGCAGCAGTCTCTGTGAGCATCTCCCTCTTATTTTCTCATAGCAGTCAGCCTTGGCAGCAGCTGTAGCACTACAGCAGGTCAGTCATAGTGAGCCAGTCCCAAATACTGTCAGCAATCTTTACATCTTGTCGTGGTCACATATTTGTTTAATTATCTAATATATATCCTTTGTTTGTTATAATAAATCTAGTCACAGATCACCTCCAGTAGTATCAGCAGCAACAACAGCAGCAGCAGCAGCATCACCAGCAACCCCTCAACAGCAACAGTTCCCTGTAAGTTATGTCAGCCCACCATGTTTTAAAGCCAGATCTGGGTATTCCCTGTGTTTCTTTTTCAAAACTGTCATAGCATTTGTTGATGTATCGATACAGAAGCATCTGTATAGTATATAATCAAAGAATACATAACAATATATTTCTGTATTGATATTTTGAGAACAGCCCTATTTAAATCCTTGTTCCATGTGCCCCTTTTATGCTTTGAGCACCTGCCCTTCCAAAGGTCTCTGCACAGCCCTGATCCTATGTGTAATTCAGGGCACAATTCAAACAGGATCATTTAGTTGTCTCTTGCCATTGACTACCGTACATATTTTTTCCGAAGTAAGGTCCCATGGTGGTCCACCAGAGGGGGAGGCTCTCGATGCTCTATCAAGTTACTGCCAGTGGAAACTGAACATTTCCTGCTGCTGCAGTTTCACATTAAAAACATTTCACTGGTGAAACACAAGTTGACTTTTATTTTGAAGTAGTCACAGGAAATGCAATGTTTGTGAGTGAGATTAGCGCTGACTGCTAACATTTATCGAAAATGCGTCTACAAAACAGGATATCGTCATTTTCAACAGTTTTCTGACAGCACACCAGTTTGATATATTGCAGAGATATAACAGTCAGCAGCAGACACAGGGAGCTGATAGATAGCTGCACATCTCCACCTTCTCAGCCAAAAAACATGAACCAACACTTTCGCTGTTCGCAGACTCATGTCTTGTTAAGAATAAAGTCAGATCATGACTGACTCACATAATTATGGAAAGATCAATTATTGCCTGATAAATATATTAGAAAATTTCTTACCACCAGTAACTACAGGGGTCACCTGTACAATAATGTTGCAAATACAGCAGACTGTACAAAAACCAGTTGGTTAATATTTCTTGCCAACATTACATTTACAATTACAGATTTAAACCATCACTCCTGAGTTGTGACGGACCACCGACACTACGGTTGAGTATGCGCCGTGACTGCCATACCAATGAACCTGCTTCTTTGGTGTTGCGCTCAAATGGATGTTTGGTACCCCTTACACTTGGGTTCGAATCCAGGTGGGGTTACTGCTCTTGCCTTTCCGAGTCAGATTAAACACGCCTGTGTGTGTGAGGGAGCCCAGAGATGGGTGAAACACTTTTTATTTTTTAATTAACATTTGTTGGTGCAAACTATTTTTCAGAACATTTCAGAACATTTTTAATATATGCTTTCAAAAAGTGGTGAGTAGCCTACATGTCCCCAGCATTTCCGGTGTAAATGACCCTCCCTCCCTGCTCCCTCCCTACAGGTTGAGCTATTCCATGCCGCTTCACCTCCACTCTCCTCCTGCTCACTTTCTCACTCAGCCCTGTCACTTTGTCACTCGCTAACACGCGCCTCCTCCTTTGCCTGGCAGGGGCCACGGCTCTCCTTACTCCAAGTGCCTGTGCCTGCACTACGTCAGGTACTGCAGCTGATGTTGAAGCTACCGCAGCCCCGGTAGCAAACATATCGGTTGATTTTGCACATTTGGCGGAATCCGTCTGAAGATTTTTTTTTTTAGATTGAAGGCAGGAATCTAGCTTGATGCATGTTTGCACAGTAGGCTAGAACATTAAATAGTGTTCCCACAGAATCCCTTTTTATCTGACCACTGATTTGATCATTTGATAACTTTTGAGTTTCTATTGCTGAACTACTAAATTACATTACTACATTAGGCAAAAATTTCTATACGAGATGTCTGTCTGATTATCCTGTAAAGGATGTGTTGCCATCAGCTTTTAATTCATTACCATGTCCCAAAGTAACAAGGAACTCCTATGCTAATTTCAGTCCTTCCCAAATCGATCATCTTGTTCATAGTACTGCAGGCTCGCTGCGAATGACACTCGACTCTGCTGCCCCCTAAAAAAGAAGATTATAAAACAAAGACCCAGCTCCAATGTATAAATCTGAAACTCGCAAATTTAAGAAAATATTAAGGAAACTTCAGAGGAATTGGCGTTCCACAACTGGAAAATTCTCATTTAATTTTGCAAAATAGTCTTAAAACTTATAAGAAGGCCTTTAAAGTAGCTGTAATTAAACCTCTTCTGAAAAAGCCCAACCTTGATCCAGATGTTTTAGCCAACTATAGACCTATATCTAACATCCTGTCTAAAAATGATGCAGAAAAACTAGTCCATGCATTTGTTACTTCTAGGCTGGATTACTGCAATTCCTTATTATCAGGCTGCTCGAAAAAGTCCATTAAGACTCTTCAGCTGATCCAGAATGCTGCAGCACGTGTTCTGACAGGAACCAGGAAAAGAGATCACATTTCTCCTGTTTTAGCTTCTTTGCATTGGCTTCCAGTAAAATCCAGAATAGAATTTAAAATCATTCTTCTTACCTACAAAGCTCTTAATGGTCAGGCACCATCTTATCTTAAAGAGCTCATAGTACCTTACTACCCCACCAGAGCACTGCGCTCCCAGAATGCAGGGTTACTTGTGGTTCCTAGAGTCTCCAAAAGTAGACTAGGAGC
>NC_060166.1:1097444-1102938 GCF_021292245.1 Micropterus dolomieu | reverse complement strand
AATGATGCAGAAAAACTAGTCCATGCATTTGTTACTTCTAGGCTGGATTACTGCAATTCCTTATTATCAGGCTGCTCGAAAAAGTCCATTAAGACTCTTCAGCTGATCCAGAATGCTGCAGCACGTGTTCTGACAGGAACCAGGAAAAGAGATCACATTTCTCCTGTTTTAGCTTCTTTGCATTGGCTTCCAGTAAAATCCAGAATAGAATTTAAAATCATTCTTCTTACCTACAAAGCTCTTAATGGTCAGGCACCATCTTATCTTAAAGAGCTCATAGTACCTTACTACCCCACCAGAGCACTGCGCTCCCAGAATGCAGGGTTACTTGTGGTTCCTAGAGTCTCCAAAAGTAGACTAGGAGCCAGAGCGTTCAGCTATCAAGCTTCTCTCCTGTGGAACCAGGTTCCAGTTTGGGTTCAGGAGGCAGACACCATCTCCACATTTAAGAGTATCTTAACGCCAGGGATCCACTGACTACAGCACGTTACGGCTGTGCCACGGTTTTGATGCGTCCATGTCCACTGGAAGCGTCTCAGAAGCGGGTCGGCAGCGGAGCGTGCAGCCTTCTTTCCCACATTATAGACTTTTTATTTATTTGTTCTTTTTGTGCTTCTACTACCTTCTTCACAGCTCCCTGTGACCCCGTTTTGTTCCGTCACCTTCAGGCTGCATTTCTCACAAGGAGCATTTCAGAGGCAAAGCATTTTGCCTGCCTGATTTTGCTGACATGTTTAGATTTTGTTGATTTGGTGTATTATAATACTATAATATACTGACACTGTGAAATGCTCCTTGTGGGAAGGCTAAGTAGTTAAATGATCTCTTTTTGTGTCTGTTTTAACCGTGTTTATTGTTGTTTCAATAAACATGAAGAAAATAATGTTATTTTAAGCATGATACTCCTCCTAAACCTAATTTAATAATAGTAAAGTAACCCTCTTTCAACACACTGTTGAAAAAAGAGGGTTAAAATGTGGTGAGATTTCAGACTTAAGCACAAATCACAGATTATTATTACTTGTTTCAATGTGGTAAGAATGGTTCATTAGTGACTACCCTAATCACCACCACTGTTTAATGTGTTGTTAGCTCAATTATTTGTCAACATTTTTCAAAATACGTGTGAGAGACAGGGACCAAAGGAGGAAGGGGGCCCACAGAAACTGCTTGTATATAGGGCCCAGAATCTGGTGCTATGCCCCTGTCCAAAGGTGTTCTATTGGGTTAAGGTCAGGAATCTGTGCAGGCCAGTCGAGTTCTTCATACCAAACTCGCTCATCCATGTCTTTATGGACCTTACTATGTGGACTGGTGCGCAGTCATGTTGGAACAGGAATCCCAATCCCCAAACTGTTTCCACAAAGTTGGGAGCATGAAATTGTGCAAAATGCCTTTGTTGAAGCATTAACAGTTCCTTTCACTGGAACTTGAAAAACAACCTCACACTATAATACCCCATCCACCAAACTTTACACTTGGCACAATGCAGTCAGGCAAGTACCGTTCTCCTGGCAACCGCCAAACCCAGACTCATCCAACTGGATTCCCAGTCAGAGAAGCATGATTCGTCACTCCAGAGAACACGTCTCCACTGCTCTAGTGTCCAGTGGCAGCGTGCTTTACACCACTGCATCCAACATTTTGCATTGCACTTGATGTAAGGCTTGGATGCAGCTGCTCGGCCATCGAAACCCATTCCATGAAGCTCTCTACGCACTGTTCTTGAGCTAATCTGAAAGCCACATGACGTTTGGAGGTCTATAGCTATTGCCTCTGCAGAAAGTTAGCGACTTCTGCGCAATGTCAGCATGTGCTGATCCGGCGCTGACTCTGCGCTGTTATTTTATGCCCAGTCACTTCCACTTTGTCATAATACCACTAACAGTTTACCGTGGAGTATTTAGTAGTGAGGAAATTTCATGAATGGACTTATTGCACAGGTGGCAACCTATCATGCTACCACGTTTGAATTCACTGAGCTCCTGAGAGCGACCCATTCTTTCACAGATGTTTGTATAAGCAATCTGCATGCCTATGTGCTTGATCTTATACAACTGTGGCCATGGAAGTGATTGGAACATCTGAATTCAATGATTCGGAGGGGTGTCCCAATACTTTTGGCAATATTGTGTACTTCTTCTGCCTTTGCTTTTGACAGACCGTCATAAGTAATTAAATACTTAAAAAAGTAAAAGTATAAAACTGTTGTTTGAATTTCCTTTGTTAAATTCCATTTGCAGCAGTCATGCCAGTCTCTTCAATGGTACTCTCAATGGCCAAACATGCAGGTTATTTACATTTACTAAATGTAAATGCTCCATATTTGTATAGCACCTTTCTAGTCTTTTCAACCACTCAAAGCACTTTTACACTACATCTGCATTCACCATTCACTCACATTCATTCACTGAGCCTAAGTGCACAGACAGAAACTAACATTCACACACTGGTGGAACAGCCACCAGGGGCAATTCAGGGTTCAGTATCTTGCCCAAGGAAACTTCAACATGCACCCCGGAGGAGCCGGGGATTGAACCGCCGACCTTCCAATAAATGGGCGACCCGCTCTACCCCCCTGAGCGAAATTGTTTCATATTGTTGTCTGATATTTTGTTTTCTGGGAAATAATACTCCTAAGTAAATACAGTACCTTACATTTTGGTAAATATTTGATTATATCTTTTCAAGTGACAACACTAAAGAAATGACACTTTGCTTGTTGCAAGGCGTTAGCTTTGCCTAGCCATTCAACCCCTAATGATGTCATCAGGGTTAAGGCATCTGTTTGCTTGGTAAACAGTGTCTGAATCCGCCTTTCTGAATGGGCTGCGTCCAACACATGAAATGATGGCGGCAGGCTTTTCATTCTGCCTCAGTGTAGCAATTCAGAGGAGGTAAGAACATGTATTAACTAAACGCAGAGGTATTAAAAATGCAGTGGTCAAGACATTTTTGGTTACTTTATTTCCTAAATCTGTTATAGTGATAAGTTAGCACACCCCTCACATTTTTGAAAATATTTGATTACATATTTTCATGTGACAGCAGCCTGTCTTTTTGACCACTCAAAGCGCTTTTACACTACCACCAGGGGCAAATCGGGGTTCAGTATCTTGCCCAAGGACACTTCGACATGCAGGGGATTGAACTGCCAACCTTCCAATTAACGGGCAACCAGTGAAAACAGAAACAGTGAAAAGAACACTTGTTTAACCATGGCTAGGCTAAGCTAACGTGTGCATATGCATGGCAATAAGGACAGTACCACTGTGGCAGTAGTTTGGTAGGAGAGAAAAGTAATAGCTTATTATGGAAATGTGCATTCATGTGTTATCTTACTTATTGTAACATACATACATTTTTATACATGTATGGTCTACTGTTATCTTTTCATCTCTTGCATTTTCTGCTGAATCTGCTTTAACGGTACGTCAGTACATCAGCACTTATTATCTGGGCTGAAGTGTGGTTTTTGTCTGTGTATGTTCATATTTTTTTGTCTGTGAAGCTGCAATGTGCACTATGGACCCAAGAAAACTTTCTCCTTGGTTCATCTAATGCTAACCATTTGCACGTTATGAGACATAAGTTCCATGCCTGAATTGAAGTAATCTGTTTTCTATTTTAAGAAAATGTTATTGTTTGGAAAAATCTTGAAAAGACAAGAAGCTACAGAGATTTTATGGGAAGTACCTGCGGCCCCTCCTGTTAAGAAGATGACAGGGTTGGTGCCAGGAGTTTACTCATGAATGATGCTCTTGTCATTTAAAAAGACTTGGCCTTCTGTTGGACTGATATGAATAAATCATGCTCAGTCCTCAGATGCTCTCTTCTAACCCACAGCAGTTCTGGCCTCACAGCCTATACAGCAAACGAACAAGCAGCCACTCAGCTCCTCACACTGAACCAGCTCTGCTCAGAATAACATGAATGTTATCCTGTAATCCTATAAATATATATATATGTATAGTCCTATGGAAGAGGACTTCAGTGGCAACCTGTGAAGCTCTGGTGAACTCCATGCACTAGAGGGTTAAGGCATTGCTGGAAAATAAGGGTGACCACACAAAATATTGATACTTTAGGCCCATTTTCACTTTGGGGTTTGTTGCCAGCGGTTTAGCCATTAATGTGATGTGTTATTTTTAGGGGACAGCAAATTTACACTGAATATACAAGCTGCACACTCACTATTTTACATGTTTTTGTATGTATGTATGTATATACTCATATAATATAATACATATTTTTTGGCTTTTTTCTCTGCTTTTGTGTTGTTCTATTGCAAATGTAACCGACAGGTTAAGTGTCACCTGTCACGTGAGTCACCATTTATTCATCCGGAAATAAATGCCCCTCAGGTCAGCTCCGAGCTTCCTCTTTCCGTTGTTGCTGCTGCGCGATGTGGTTGTGTACCGCTGCTCTGTCCTGTCATTCGAGATTGACGCTCTGTGTGGTCCGTGCGGTGTCTGCGAGGTCTCTGAGAGATTGCCACTGCTGCTTTTTAGCACACTAACGTAGCCTACCTGTTTTTATTATTTTAAACTTATTTTTAATTGAATCGTTGCCTTTTTTATTGTTTCGACCTGTTTTATAGTGTGTGAGGAGATTTTATTACTTTGAATATTGTGTTTCGTTTTAGTGATTTTTAATTTGGTTTTGATTTCAGTAAAAGCTATTGACATAACATTTTAACCAAGGAGATCTCCTGATAGTGGCTCGGGGTATTTTTGTCCAGAGGTGGTGACGTATAGTAGGTGGCTTATTTTAATAACATTTAGTTTTAAGTGTGATTAGGGTTTTTATTTTGTTATATTGGTGTGTTGAAGTGTTTATTTATCACCCCTTTTATACAATCCACACCGTAGAACTATAGACTGCCGCCACTCTTTACCAATAGCTGTCCACGCATAAACGAAACTGTCCTCTCATATTTTGTTTAAGTATTATTGGTCGTTGAATCTTTTATTTGCATTGATTATGTTCTTAGCTTATATTTATAGTTACATTCACGGCTGACGTATTGCGGTAAGCGTGTCGACTCATTTCCGTTTCCGGTGCTTGTGTGTTGGTACCGTGTTGTGCTGCTCTCGCTAAATAACAGTTACATTTGTTTGATTACAGCGGCCAACTGTTCGCTAAACACTTATTCGTTACAGTAATTTTGCCTAAGCACTCACAGTTCTTTCCATCTTTTAGTGACTGCTGTTCAATCTCATACTTGTTCTAAAATTTTGGTAGCTGACGCTATAGTACTTTAGCTTAGCCGTTAGCGACTTTAGCTTAGCAGCTAGCGATGGCTTCTCCTTCTCCCTCTCTCTCTCCTACTTTCTCCTGTTCGGTGTGTCAGATGTTCAGTTACTCCTCTGCCTCCTTTAGCGGTAATGGTACATGTAATAAGTGTAGTTTATTTATAGACATGGAGGCGAGGCTCAGTGATTTAGAAGTCCGGCTCCGCACCTTGGTAGATCAGTCTTTAGCTACTGTAGCT
>NC_060166.1:1094159-1097344 GCF_021292245.1 Micropterus dolomieu | reverse complement strand
ATCTTAAAGAGCTCATAGTACCTTACTACCCCACCAGAGCACTGCGCTCCCAGAATGCAGGGTTACTTGTGGTTCCTAGAGTCTCCAAAAGTAGACTTGGAGCCAGAGCGTTCAGCTATCAAGCTCCTCTCCTGTGGAACCAGGTTCCAGTTTGGGTTCAGGAGGCAGACACCATCTCCACATTTAAGAGTAGGCTTAAGACTTTCCTCTTTGATAAAGCTTATAGTTAGGGCTGGCTCAGGTAGTCCTGAACCATCCCTTAGTTATGCTGCTATAGGCCTAGACTGCCGGGGGATTTCCCATGATGCACTGAGCTCCACTCTCCTCTACTTTCTCTCCCTCTGTATGCAACCTTATCCCATTATTGCATGTTACTAACACAACTTCTCCCCTTTCTGGTAGTCTTGTGCTTTCTCGTCCCTCTCCTCTCTCCTCCTATCACTTCCTGCAGGTTTTCTGGCTCTGGAGCTGTGGGGTCTGGATCTGTGGCTGCGGGTCACCTGCTGCCCCCGTGTTCCTGCTCGACACCCTCTGCTGCAACGACTATTGTTGCTAGTCTTATTGTTATTATTGTTATTATAATCATTAACATTACGATGGTTACCATTAACACTATTATAAATATCTGTACCGTTTTTCATTTAGTTTATAGCAACATTACCTTCGCTGTCTGTACCTCTGTGTGTGTATATTGTGTAGGCTGCCTCCCTCCCCTCTCTCTCTCCTTACATCCCTCTCTCTCTCTCTCTCTCTCTTTCTCTCTCTCTCTCTCTTTCTCTCTCTCTCTCACCCCAACCAGTCGAGGCAGATGGCCGCCCACCCTGAGCCATGGTTCTGCTCGAGGTTTCTGCCTCTTAAAAGGAAGTTTTTCCTTGCCTCTGTTGCCTAGTGCTTGCTCTTGGTGGGAACTGTTGGGCTTCTGTAAATATCATCACAGAGTACGGTCTAGACCTGCTCTTTTATGAAAAGCGCTGTGAGATAACTGTTTTGTGATTTGGCGCTATATAATAAAATTGAATTGAATTTAGTTGGCAGTTGTTTTATTGTGTCTGTAATAAATTATTTTAAGTTTGCTCATAGGAAATACCTTGTTTCTGTTCTTTTATGTGGTCCTGCTAGTGAGAATCCTGCAGGGTTGGTAAAAACTGTTACTTAAGGCCTGTCCCATTTGTCTCAAATTTAGGCAGGGTCAATTAGGTGACTTTAGCTACTTTTCGATATTATAAATATATTGTATATTATTCAAAGTTTTAGGTATGAGTTTTTGCACTTGTTTGTTGTTCAAAGACTTTCTTGATGACTGAGACGATGTGTATGCTAGCAGCTGGTGTTACGATTTGTGGGCAGGAAACAGGTTGGTTGGACCCAAACGCAGACACGGGAAACAGGCAGGTTCAGTTCAAGATATTTATTCCAAAAACTAAAAGCGAGCACACTTACAGACTGAGTGGCTGAGTCCAGAGAAATCCAAATGAGCAATGAAACAAAAATCCAAAACTCCATGAGACAGGCAGGAACATCAGCTGGGAAATAGCAGGACCAAACACTGAACAAGACAGGGAAACTGAAGCCATGACAGACAGGGCGTAACACGAACAATAACCGGACAAAGACTGAGGGAAAGCAAGGGTATATACACACAGGGATAACGAGCTGGGAGGAGGTACACAGGTGAGGGACATGAGGCTAACGAGACACAGGCAGGCAGAGAGAGCAGGGGAAAACAGAGAGACTGGCATGCAGAATGATAACTGGGGGAACAGACATGACACAGGTTACTGAACACATAACAGATCACCAAGAACTGCAACCACCAATGAAAACAGACTGAAGCTGGGATTAAAGAAAACACAGAGCAGACACGGGCAAAATAACACACAGAAGTACACAGACCAAAAGTAAACACTAAGACGTGAACTGAGACACAGAAATAGGAGCTAAGACACAAGGCTAAGATGTAGGACTAAATCTATAATACATGACAGACAGGTACAAAGTGAGCTAAACAGAACCAGTACATGAACCAGGAAATACACAAGGCTAAACAGAGAACACAGGAATACTGAACCTCATGACAGGAAGCATGGAACAACTGACTAACAGAATGAAGGAGGGAACAGAGGAACCAACTGGGAAACAGGACAACACTAAACACAGACATAAACTAGGTTGTGGGACACCTGACGATAGACAAGACAGAACCCAACAGACCAAAATAACAGATAATCAACTGACCAGATAATCAACTGACCAAAACTCAAGAGTGCAAAAACATGGCATGGCTGACAGGCAGAGTGTGACAGCCGGAGACCTCATGGTTCAATTCAATTCAATTCAATTCAATTCAATTCAATTTTATTTATATAGCGCCAAATCACAACAACAGTTATCTCACAGCGCTTTTCATAAAAGAGCAGGTCTAGACCGTACTCTATGATGCTATTTACAGAAGCCCAACAATTCCCACCAAGAGCAAGCACTAGGCGACAGAGGCAAAGAAAAACTTCCTTTTAAGAGGCAGAAACCTCGAGCAGAACCATGGCTCAGGGTGGGCGGCCATCTGCCTCGACCGGTTGGGGTGGAGAGAGAGAGAGAGAGAGAGAGAGAGAGGCAGAGAGAGGCAGCCTACACAATATACACACAGAGGTACAAACAGTAAAGGTGATGTTGCTATAGACTAAATGAAAAATGGTACAGATATTTATAGTAGTGTTAATGGTAACAGTCGTAATGTTAATGATTATAATAACAATAGGACTATTAACAATAGTCGTTGCAGCAGAGGGTGTCGAGCAGGAACACAGGGGCAGCAGGTGACCCGCAGCCACAGATCCAGACTCCACAGCTCCAGAGCCAGAAACACCTGCAGGAAGTGATAGGAGAGAGGAGAGGGACGAGAAAGCACAAGACTACCAGAAAGGGGAGAAGTCGAGTTAGTAACATGCAATAATGGGATGAGGTTGCATACAGAGGGAGAGAAAGTAGAGGAGAGAGGAGCTCAGTGCATCATAGGAAATCCCCCGGCAGTCTAGGCCTATAGCAGCATAACTAAGGGATGGTTCAGGACTCACCTGAGCCAGCCCTAACTATAAGCTTTATCAAAGAGGAAAGTCTTAAGCCTACTCTTAAATGTGGAGATGGTGTCTGCCTCCTGAACCCAAACTGGAACCTGGTTCCACAGGAGA
>NC_060166.1:1090464-1094059 GCF_021292245.1 Micropterus dolomieu | reverse complement strand
ACTACCAGAAAGGGGAGAAGTCGAGTTAGTAACATGCAATAATGGGATGAGGTTGCATACAGAGGGAGAGAAAGTAGAGGAGAGAGGAGCTCAGTGCATCATAGGAAATCCCCCGGCAGTCTAGGCCTATAGCAGCATAACTAAGGGATGGTTCAGGACTCACCTGAGCCAGCCCTAACTATAAGCTTTATCAAAGAGGAAAGTCTTAAGCCTACTCTTAAATGTGGAGATGGTGTCTGCCTCCTGAACCCAAACTGGAACCTGGTTCCACAGGAGAGGAGCTTGATAGCTGAACGCTCTGGCTCCAAGTCTACTTTTGGAGACTCTAGGAACCACAAGTAACCCTGCATTCTGGGAGCGCAGTGCTCTGGTGGGGTAGTAAGGTACTATGAGCTCTTTAAGATAAGATGGTGCCTGACTATTAAGAACTTTGTAGGTAAGAAGAATGATTTTAAATTCTATTCTGGATTTTACTGGAAGCCAATGCAAAGAAGCTAAAACAGGAGAAATGTGATCTCTTTTCCTGGTTCCTGTCAGAACACGTGCTGCAGCATTCTGGATCAGCTGAAGAGTCTTAATGGACTTTTTCGAGCAGCCTGATAATAAGGAATTGCAGTAATCCAGCCTAAAAGTAACAAATGCATGGACTAGTTTTTCTGCATCATTTTTAGACAGGATGTTCCTGATTTTCGCAATATTACGTAGGTGGAAAAAGGCGGTCCTAGAAATTTGCTTAATGTGAGACTTAAACGACATGTCCTGATCAAAGATAACTCCAAGATTCCTCACAGTGGTGCTGGAGGCCAGGGCGATGCCATCCAGGGAAACTATATCTTTAGATAATGCGTCACGGAGGTGCTTAGGCCCCAGAGCAATAACTTCAGTTTTATCTGAGTTTAACATTAGAAAATTACAGGTCATCCAGGTTTTAACATCCTGAAGGCACATTTGAAGTTTAGCTAACTGATGAGTTTTATCTGGCTTGATCGATAGATATAACTGAGTATCATCTGCATAACGTTTCGTTTGAGCACTTAGGCTCAGTGTATGAATGTGTGTGACTGGTGAATGCAGATGTAGTGTAAAAGCGCTTTGAGTGGTCGAAAAGACTAGAAAGGCGCTATACAAGTACGGAGCATTTACATTTACATTTATAACAATGAAAGCTTATGGAATGTTTCCTGATAATATTGCCTAAGGGAAGCATATATAAAGTGAAGAGGATTGGTCCGAGGACAGATCCTTGAGGAACTCCATGACTAACTTTGGCATGCATGGAGGACTCATCGTTAACATGTACAAACTGAAATCGATCTGATAAATAGGACTTAAACCAGCTTAGAGTGGTTCCTTTAATGCCAATGAAATGTTCCTGTCTCTGCAATAGGATCTGATGGTCAATGGTATCAAATGCAGCACTAAGATCTAATAAAACCAGTACAGAGACAAGTCCTTTGTCTGATGCAATAAGGAGGTCATTAGTAATTTTCACCAGTGCTGTCTCTGTGCTATGATGAGCTCTAAATCCTGACTGAAAATCCTCAAATAAACTATTGCTCTGTAGAAAGTCACACAGCTGTTTAGCAACTGCTTTCTCCAGAACCTTAGAGAGAAATGGAAGGTTAGATATAGGTCTATAGTTGGCTAAAAGATCCGGATCAAGTTTGGGCTTTTTCAGAAGAGGTTTAATTACAGCTACTTTAAAGTACTGTGGTACATAGCCTGTTGATAGCGACGGATTGATCATATCTAGTATAGAGGTGCTGACTAAGGATAAAACTTATTTAAGCAGCCTAGTCGGGATGGGGTCTAAGAGGCAGGTTGATGGTTTAGATGAAGAAACCTTCAGTAAACAGTAAGTTTTTCCTTGCCTCTGTCGCCTAGTGCTGCTCTTGGTGGGAACTGTTGGGCTTCTGTAAATAGCATCATAGAGTACGGTCTAGAGCTGCTCTTTTATGAAAAGCGCTGTGAGATAACTGTTGTGATTTGGCGCTATATAAATTAAATTGAATTGAATTGAATTGAATGTATGTTTTCTGTATACATTGTTCAAAAGGCGAGAGCTGCATGTGTGTTTCTTGAACCTTCTCCGTTAATTTTTCCCTTTTTAAGGGCACAACACATTCTGTGACAGACATACAGGGGTGTCCATATTTTTGGCTTAATAACTTTAACATAAAATGCACAAACGCCTTTGAATTGAAAATAGTTGAACCATCAGCTGGAGAGGGAACGTGTGGTGAGAAAAAGAAGAGAAAGAGGGAGTAAAGACATGCTTCTGGGTAAACAACATCTGATGAGGCAGCAGAGCCAGACAAGCTGAGAGAGCAATGACACATGCAGAAGTAAGTGAGCACTGGACAGCCTCAGTGCTCTGTTCTTGTTGCTAAATGTCTTTCTCTTTAAGTTATTCCTGAGCTGAGCTGCACCTGATGTCTGCTGCTTCATGACAGCATACAGCTGCTGGATTAGGTCATCATGCCTCACGTTCTTTTCTGTAACTTCTCATTTTGTCTGATCTTAGTAAAGAAATACTTCTCATCATGAGGTCAGTACCAATCACTGCATATCTGTACTCAAGCTGCCAATAAGGAAGTAATGTTTTTTTTTAAACAAGTATTTATTGAAGATTTTCTCATTTTTTATAATGGACAACAAAACACACACAAGGCACATGTATGGGGGGAAAAAAAACACGTTGGCCTATTTATAAGTAGTATCTTAGGCTTCAATATATAAGTCCATGAATAGACATTTCACCATTAAAGAAATAAATTGAATACCCCCCCCCCAAAAAAGAACAATTTCAATTCAGCTTGTCATCAATCCAGCCATCTACATCCATATTGTTTCTCTCAAGGAAGTTATAAAAGATGTCCCAAATCTTCCAAAACTTATCAAGCCTATGTTTTGCAGTGTAGCAAATCTTTTCCAAAGCCATGTATATATATATATATATATATATACACATACACACACACACACACACACACATATATATGTATATATATATACATATATGTATATATATATGTATATGTATATATGTATATGTATATATAAATACATATACACTACCGTTCAAAAGTTTGGGGTCACCCAAACAATTTTGTGTTTTCCTGAAAAGTCACACTTATTCACCACCATACGTTGTGAAATGAATAGAAAATGGAGTCAAGACATTGACAAGGTTAGAAATAATGATTTGTATTTGAAATAAGATCTTTTTTACATCAAACTTTGCTTTCGTCAAAGAATCCTCCATTTGCAGCAATTACAGCATTGCAGACCTTTGGCATTCTAGCTGTTAATTTGTTGAGGTAATCTGGAGAAATTGCACCCCACGCTTCCAGAAGCAGCTCCCACAAGTTGGATTGGTTGGATGGGCACTTCTTGCGTACCATACGGTCAAGCTGCTCCTACAACAGCTCAATGGGGTTCAGATCTGGTGACTGCGCTGGCCACTCCATTACCGATAGAATACCAGCTGCCTGCTTCTGCTCTAAATAGTTCTTGCACAATTTGGAGGTGTGTTTAGGGTCATTGTCCTGTTGTAGGATGAAATTGGCTCCAATCAAGCGCTGTCCACTGGGTA
>NC_060166.1:1064801-1090364 GCF_021292245.1 Micropterus dolomieu | reverse complement strand
TACCATTAGAACACTGGAGTGATAGTTGCTGGAAATGGGCCTCTATACACCTATGTAGATATTGCACCAAAAACCAGACATTTGCAGCTAGAATAGTCATTTACCACATTAGCAATGTATAGAGTGTATTTCTTCAAAGTTAAGACTAGTTTAAAGTTATCTTCATTGAAAAGTACAGTGCTTTTCCTTCAAAAATAAGGACATTTCAATGTGACCCCAAACTTTTGAACGATAGTGTATATATATATATATATATATATATATATATATATATATATATATATATATATATATATATATATAGTTATGCAATAACAGACGACAAAAGTCTGTGAACAGTCCAGAAACAAGTACTAGTATTATGTGTGTCACATTAAACATTAAACGCCAGCGTACTGCTGCTCTGTGTCCAAAGACACTTGCCTCTGGGTGAGTCGGATATTTGGTCTTAAGCTGTTGCACAAAAGCCTCAGCTTCTGGTGCCGTTTCGAAGATGTGCTGCCTTCCCTTGAACGTCAGTACAGTTTGGCTGGGTGAATTATTCCATAACGTAGCTCGCTGACAGATAGTGAAGCCAGGTCCCTCTTTGCTGAATCAAAAACCTTCCTGCGCTTGAGTAGGTCAGCAGAAATATCAGGAAAAAACATGACATTCTTGTGGTCGACAAGTATTTTCTCTTTGCGCCTGGCAGCTTTCATTACTCGTACCTTATCTGCATAATTTAGGAACTTCATCACCACCACTCTACGTCGCATATTGGTTGGCTGAGCACTTTCCTTGTTGTTTAGCCTGCCAACTCGATCAGCAGTGGGCCAGGAAAGTTGTGACCACCAAGAGTTTCAGGGATCCATCTTTCCAGAAAAGCACACATATCCACTCCTTCAATTGACTCGGGAAGCCCCACCAGGCGGAGATTAGAGTGGCGCGCTCGGTTTTCTAGATCGTCCACTTTTAGCACTAGCTCCTCCATTGCTGCTTTCAAAGTGGTGGTGTGCGACTTCAGAGTTGCAATCTCTTCTTCATTGTTGTTAATTTTGTCTTCAGCTTCAGACATTCGGCCCACAAAGTCATCTTTCATTGTCTGCCAGACCTGATTCAGAGCTACCTGGGTTGTCGTTGCTAGCAACGGCGCTAGCTAGTTTAGTTGGACTAGAGTCATTTTAGTCAGTTTGGAGTTTAGAGGTAAATATAAATGGAGCACTAAGTTATAAAGTGATATCCGACTTGCAATTATTCCAAAGGAGCTTTGAATCACAGGTCTGCCCAGCAGTGCGCCATAGCCGGAAGTGATAAGGAAGTAATGTTGATATTGTGCAGCAGATGCCTACATCTCTCATATGGTAGCTCATCATTCCAGTGATTACTGGAATGATTCTACACAAGGAAATTATATTGATATTAGATATAGCTGAATTTATCAATTCATTGTTTCTTGTCAGGATAAAAAGCCACTTAATTTAGACCATTAAATACTCAAAGTCTACTTTAAATTCTGGAAGATAACAGTATGAACATCTGCAACACTTTGTCCTCACAGCAGCATGATCATCTTTTTTGACTCTCACACCCTGATGCTAAAAACACACACAAAGACATTCCTGTTGTGGCCTACAACAGGAAAGGAGGCAGATGTAAACATTTGGGCTTAGCCCAAACCTAGGGGTGTCCAGGAGCTTGTTCCCCAGAGGAGATTTTTTCCTATATACAGCAGTAATATGCATTATTTTTTAAGCGGTATGAGATAATACAGCAGTCTAAACATATTTGTGGTTTCTAAGGTTCCTGAGTTTAGAGATAAGTTGGTGCCAGTTGAGGGCAGGTCTTGGTGAATTTTGTTTCTAATAGTTAAAATTTTATCATTAAAGAAGCTCATGAAGTCGTAACTACTGAGAGCTATGGGAATACTTGGCTTAATAGAGCTGTGACTCTCTGTCAGCCTGGCTACAGTGCTGAAAAGAAACCTGGGGTTGTTCCTATTTTCCTCTATTAATGACGAGTAGTACGCTGCTCTGGCATTACGGAGGGCCTTCCTATAAGTTTTAAGAATATCTTGCCAATTTAAATGAGAATTTTCCAGTTTGGTGGAACACAAAAGATCATGAAACGCCACTGGAACTCGGAGACAAACTGACGTGTTGTATTCTCAGAGTTGCAATTGGTTCACGAGGGTCTAGCAAGAGTTCGGGGTTCATTAGACAAGTGAAACCCAAGAGTGGGTGTGAATGTAGCTTCTAAGGTTGGGGACATTTACATTACATTTATTAATTTAGCTGATGCTTTTATCCAAAGCGACTTACAATTGCTATATATGTCAGAGGTCGCACGCCTCTGGAGCAACTAGTGGTGTCTTGCTCAGGGACGCAATGGTGGATGGGTCACAGTGGGGAATTAAAGCCAGGTCTCTCACTCCAAAGGCAGGCGTCTTATCCATTGCACCATCACCACCCCCGGGACGACTGAGTGATGCGTGCTGATGAAACAAGATGTGTCGTGATTGAACAATTATGTTGTAGTCGTAACGGTGACGGGAGCTCTTCAAGCTGGCCTCTAGCACAAGAGAGGGCTATGCTGTTAATGTTAAGGTTTTGGTGACCATTCCGCTGTAAACCATCCCAGTGCCGAAAGCCCCTTTTAGTTCGAACGACTGTTGGCTTTAAAGTGATTTTAGCTCGAAAGGTCTGTTTGCTTGAATGACTTTAGTTGAAGCGACTGTTCCCTCGAGACAAATTAAGTTTAATTTAATTAAGTTCAAAACAACTTGGCTTGAAACGACAGTCCAGATATAATGGATCGGTGACAGCTCAAAAAGGCTGTTAGCTTGATACGACTGAGAATTCGAAGTGACTGAGAACTCTAACAGACTGAGTGTTCGAAGCAACTTTAGCGCGGAACGACTTTAGCTTGGAGTGATTTGGTTAAAGACAACCGTTAGCTTGACCTAAGCCTAAAACGGCTGTTGGAACGCGTGAGTTTGAAGCGACTGAGCCCGAAACAACTTTGGTTTATAACAACTTGTTCGTTTGAATGAATGCTCGATGTTTGCTCGACTGGGAGCTCAAGCGGCTGAAAGCTCGAAGCAACTTTATGCTGCTAATGACGTGGTTAAAGTGTGGTTCCGCTCCTGAAACTCTGCTAATTAGCTCCACTTCATATGGGTCACAATGTACCTTTCATTCCAACTTGGTGGTGTACAGAGCTACTAGTCTAATTATTACAGCTGCAGATTCAAACACCTGAACCACTTCCTGTGGAGGGCGACTGAGGTTTACTTTGTCAAAAACGTTACTTCCAAAGTCCCTAAGCTGGTTAGCTAACTTCCTTGCAAGCTTGTCCAACAAGTGACCCAACCTGGACCTGCACAGTCAGCATAACAACCCCCCCAGCGGGGGATAGATTACCGGTCCACTCAGAGACTAAGGGGAAATAAATCAAAGTTGAAGTTATTTTAGAATCCTAAGAGATTCAAAGAAAACATTTGGGTCTTCAGCCTGAAGCAAGGATTATACTTTCTGCATCTTTTATCAGAAGCAGACATCTTGGAATGTACTGAAGAACCCACCTCAGGAAAAGTTTCTCCTGTCCAGTTGTGTGTAGAGTACTGCAAATCTTGACTCCGGTTAAGGAGTACCACATGACAATCCTAAAATAAAATACTATACCGTTAAGGGTGGTGTGGGTACAAAGTGGACTCAAATGCAACGTTCAGCTTGACAGGTTTTATTGGGAAAAGGGGTTGAGGGACTGGAGTCGAGGGAGAGGTGGATGCCGGGGAAACAGGCACAGGGAACCGAGGAGACTGGGACCAGAGGGCCGGGGAACACCGGGGCCAAGGAGGCGAGGGAGAACAGGGAGGACGCCCCGGGGGAAGTCTGAGGAGGAGAGGACCGGAGGATGAGCCCAGCCGACTGAACGGAGGACGAGAGTGAGTGAACCTGGGAGGAAAGCAGACAAAGAGACCGGGTTAGTGACAGAGGTGGCAAAGCACAGGGAGATTTAGAGAAAACAAAAAAAACATGAGAGCCTGAACGCAGGGGTGGCACCGGGTACGGAGCAACGACGATCAAGCGAGGATGGTGTGGAGAACCGGGGTTGAAATACAGGCAGTCATGAGGTGATTACTGGCAGGTGTGGCAGGCTGACGAGGTGGCTGATGAGATGCAGGTGTGGGTCGTTGGCTGGGCTCAGGAGCAGAGGGAGAGAGAGCACACAGGAGAAAACACAGGGAGGCAGGCAGGGAACAGAAAACCTATTTGACCCTCTGCTCTTTACTGGCCTTTGAGAAAATGGAGTTATGTTCATGTCATCATCAACTCCTCTCATAAAATGAGTAACTGGGCAGTGTCAGACATAACATTTGCAAACTATTGCTTCTTTTCCGGTTCAAATGATATCCACCATTTTCATCACAGCCTTTGATAAACTCACCCTCATTTTTGTGAGTTTGCCACATTTGGTGACAGATAGTAGTGACTGCCTAGTTGTTTTCAGGTGGCAGAAGTGTAGCTCTGCTGCTGGGCGCATGACGTAAACACGTCAGCCCATAGGTTCTGGTTCTGCATTGCTGCAGTTTGAAAAAATCTGCCTTTACATGATCTATGAGGGAAATCTGGACAAATTTCAAACAGACTGAAATCGCCCCAAAAGAGGCGGGACTCCACGGAACACGACTTGACGCTGATTGGACAACGATATTCAGAGACGAACTGTCTGTCAAAAACAGTTACAGCTAACTAACAGTGTTGTAGAAGGTGTGAGAAAAATCCCCTGCCTTTCCCGGCTTGGCGGTGCGTCAACTGATTGCCCTAATGAACCAAAAGCCCCTTGTGTTGTGCTGGGAGCCAGTCGTTTTATGGTCTTAGTGGACTCTATGTTGTTAGCTGCGGTGATGTTGCTGTATATACGATACATATTCAGAAAGCAAGACGCTTGGGAACTCGTAACAGCCCATATAACCCCTTTACCACTGCTTGGATTGCAGCTCATATCTGTTAATGCAGCTAAATGCAGAGCTCTGCATGATAACAGACTAGTTGGGCAAATAAAGCAAAGTTAAAGTTTCTTTCCTGTCTGGCCCAGTTTATGAATGGCAGCTGGCAAAAACATTAACAGGTAGTGCTGAACCTGGATACAGGTGTGCTTACACCCAAAATTCAAATTCAAAATATTTTTGCATCTATCTGAGAATCAACAACAAACTATGCTATTGTGGACCTCTTTTTAATTTTCTCAACTTAAAGTTTAATTTTTTTTTTCACTAATGCCTCATATCATAAATGATACAAATATTAGTGAATCCTCATACATCAGTCTACATTACAAGCAAACATTTTGAAAAACTTTTTCAACGTTTTGTTGAAGATTGTAGTCAACAACAACTTAAATCTGCAAGAAAAGGAGATCAGAGGTGCGGAGGCAGAGTGGGGGAGGCTGTTTGGTTGGGTTATGAAATAAACCAACACCCCGTCAGAGCAGGACAATGCCTCGTTTGTTTACCACAGTTGCTTCTAGTTCAATGTCTCAAGGAGATTTGGCTTGCTCAAAAGGGGTGTGTGTGTGTGTGTGTGTGTGTGTGTGTGTGTGTGTGTGTGTGTGTGTGTGTGTGTGTGTGTGTGTGTGTGTGTGTGTGTGTGTGTGTGTGTGCGTGCGTGTGTGTGTGTGTGTGTGTGTGTGCGTGTGCGCGAGGGGCTGCTTTTCATCATGATGATGATATGTTTAGGACAATGAGTTACTTCTGTGCTGGAAAGTGTACTCGCATTGCCTTCTTTCTTGTTTTAATATACACGGATTTCTTAAAACCAGTTTCTTGTGGAACTTTTCAGGACAAAACTGACTTGACAAGATGGAGTTTTTTATTTTATGGTTTGTAGTTCACATGGATGTGGTTTGTTAAACAGTGTAAGTACTGAATAACATATTGAAACCAGTGTGTGCTGATCCATTCCAGCACCAAGTGTTGTGTAACTTATTTTTAAGCCATTTGAGCCACGTGCTCGGCTAGAACCAAGCATGGCCTGCTCCGAATGACTAGAGGGAAATTCATAGAGTTTATGTGCATCTGCTGCAATGTTTCATCTGCACATTTTCAAAACACGCTCTGTTTCCACTGGAGCAAAAGTAGCAATAACACAACAAAAATATGTGATGTTAGGAACTACTAAGCCTGTGAAAAAAGTGTCACAATGCAAGGTATATAGGTTTGTATATGTTTATGTATTGGATATATATACATAGAAACACAGATGCTGTCAGAATAAGCCCCCCTCTAGCTCAGGCTGTCTCAAATGATGGCTGGAGCGGGTATAGCCAGCACACGGGGGCTACCAGGACTGGGTCATACTCACTGATCACATGACTGGGACTGGGACAGAAAATTGGCCCTGGCATTTTTGGCCTAGGTGGCCTACAAAAATCAGTCGGACACCCCTCGCCATCCTTCCATTTAGGGGGTCAGATTAGGGGTGTGACGAAACACTGAGACATGACATTGCACAAGATTGGTGGCCAGAATATTGTTTAATATGTCTACTATTAAGAAAAAATATTTGTTGATGAAAGCTAACATCAGAGCCTTCAGAGTCTTCCAGAGCTTTTCGTTTAATTTGATAAATAATTGTGTGTGTTTTACATATGTCTTTTTTCAGAGCATGGCAAAAAACAGAACAGAAATGGATCATCTTCTGCAAGTGATGACAACCTGCCGGACATTAAGAATAGTTTTGGCAGTGACACCTGTCACTCCTACCAGTTTTGACAGTTTTGACTTTAACACTGACGGGGAACATTTAATTCAATTCAATTCAATTTTATTTATATAGCGCCAAATCACAACAACAGTTATCTCACAGTGCTTTTCATAAAAGAGCAGGTCTAGACCGTACTCTGTGATGCTATTTACAGAAGCCCAACAATTCCCACCAAGAGCAAGCACTGGGGCCTGTTCTAGGTGGAGGAGTTAAATAGCACTTTATTTCGTAATTTTTTTTGCCACAGTCTCAGGAGCACATTCATCCCCTCACAGGTCAAACAGTGGCCAGTGTGTTAGGGCCAGATGGGGCTGCTCCATTACTCTGGTCTAGAGTGGACGTTACAAAGGCAGGCACACACACAGCTTAACTCTGCTGAGTTAATGCAATTGCAGATAAAAGTTTTAAATTTAATACAGTATGAGACCGTTTTTTTGTCGGGCCAAATGTGGTCCAGAAGCAGTATAAATGGGGTTGTTCCAGAACAGGTTTACATGGTATAATTTTCAAAAACATCATATCTTTCTCATACCTCTTTTGTATTGAACACTGTTTTAGCTACCAAGTGAGGCAGCCACTTCTATAAGATTGTTGGGAGTTGCACATGCACAGTACCTACTAGCCAGCCAATCAGAAGCATAGTAGGGCGGATTCTTTTAGGGCGGTTTTAACTGTGCACTGGTGTGCACAGTTAAAACCTTGCTCGTTACGTATGATTGATACTAATCAAACGCTCTGTAGGGAGGGTGGGGTGAGGGGAGGCAGCGGGTGGACATCTTGTCTTGTCTGTGTGTGCTGCAGCTCAGTGTGTTTTTCCACCAGTGTTTTTGAGGGAGTGCCACACTAGCAGAGTTCGAGTTATAAACTTGAGCTTCGTGGGGGTCTCTAATATAGCCTAAACACTTAATTTCCTGCATTCTGGAGACATTTCCTGCACCAATTGGAAATGTCTTTGTACGGCCAAATGTGGAAATGTCTTTCTTTATATAAAACAAAATTAAGGTGGCAGGTGACAATTCAACATATATAAAATATAACAGAATATAATGCAGTTTTTTGTGGCTACATGCATAGTGGCTGATGGCGGAGAAGTGCAGCCATCCTGTCAGTCATCCGATACGCAGCGTAGTTCATCCATCCATCCATTGTCAACCGCTTATCCTGCGTACAGGGTCGCGGGGGGGCTGGAGCCAATCCCAGCTAACATCGGGCGCAAGGCGGGGTACACCCTGGACAGGTCGCCAGTGCGCAGCGTAGTTCATTAGGAAAACATGAACTATGCTGCACTACATTTAAGTCTGTTTATCTTTTTAATGTAGCCTAAATAATAGTACTAATTACAATGAAAAGCACTTGTGATTCAAAATAAAGGTTGTTGCTAAATGAATTAGTGACCCCCACAGATGCATGATTTTACTGCTTCCATGGGCTCCCACATAACGCGAATCCGGCACAATGTCATCCGTGTTACACAGTGACACAGATAGGTTACAGAAGTAAAGGCTGGACAGTCAAGTTGTTTTCAGGCAGTTCAGGGGATGTGGGAGATGGGAACTCCCTTTGGGTGGACTTTGGGCATATAACACAATCAAGGAAAGTTAAATAGCCAAAAAGCATAATACAACCTCAAAGAGAAGAGAGAAGAGCCTTATCACTCGTAAGAGGTTAATTCATTCAATGGCATTTTAGAGTCTTATCTCATTTAATTCCAGATAGGCTGATGGGAGTTTTTCATTCATTTTTTTTTTCATTTCATTGAAAAAAAACTGGGATTGATGTGACTCACAGGAGAACACATAAACCTCTGTCATTTGCACACTCTGTTGTGTTCTCTTCATGTCTTTGTTGCCTAAGAGTTTTTCTGATGAAAGACATGACCAACTCCTCAACCATCTCCTGATCAAAATCTGGATTTAACCAGAACTCGTCAATGATCAAACATCTCTCTGCAGAAAGGCCTCTTACTCTTGGACAGATGTTGAGGTGGCAAAGATCACAGTTCCACATGTGGGTAATGGTGGTTACACACACACAACAGGACAATTGACCCTTCGCTAAGGCCCGCCCCCCTAGTTACTGTTGCTATGTCCGACAAACTGTCGGCGCTGCCATTGTCTATTACTGCACTCCCCGGAGAAATATTGTCAAATGTGCTGGAAAAAGCGATCACAGAAAGAAGCATGCAGTTTTGCAGTTGCATTATACATTTGAAGGTTGTATTCAGGCTTTTAATATTATATTATTATTCCGAGAATATTAAAATTCATACAGCTCTCGTTTCATGGGGCACCACCGGAGATTTAATTCACCCAGAGTCTCCGGATCTCTGGGTAGCGTTTTAATAATTATACAATTATTTACTAGTGATCAGTTAGTTAAAATCGTTCAATTATCTTAAATCAATCAGTCAGTCTCATATCGAAGTAGTAAATCCTCGTGACAGGTACTTGGAGGTAGACAAAACACACACACAATTCCTGTGATTATGGTGATATTTATTAAATAACTAAAGGTGAATATAAATGCGGTTAAATATACATCAAAGAAATAAACAATGGCTAAACAAACAGAATGTGGAGTTCTATTGTGGGGAGAATTTGACTCATAGGGCGGAAGAGAACTAATGAAAGCAGTTATATGATACTAACTCGGTTAAATTTGTCTAGGAGTTTTAAGGACTAAAGATAATGGATCAACAGACTATTGGACAATGTTACACGTTCTTAGAGAATTTAAGCAAGATACACAAATGGCATCAGATTATGAACAGGTAAATACAGAGTGACATTTATACATTAAACGGCATTTCAGACAATGGCATGTAATACTTATTTTGTCCACTTGGGGAGCTCTGGTTTCATGACGATAGCTTTGATTATTCTTTCAACACAATCGTTTGCTCAGGATCTGGGGAATTTAGTTATTTAACATTAAATTCGAGCTGGAAAATGAATCAAGTACTATAGGCATTGACATTTCTTTATCATATCCTTTCTAAAGGAATTGTGTGAGAAAGTATAACATAAACGGAAGAAATGTCAGGGATCCTTACTGAAAATTAAAACACTGCAACATGGTAACATAATACTCAAATGGAGTGGGGAGACATTAAGACGTTAAGTAACTTAAAGATTATTTAGTTAAACAAGGTAATACTTTGAGTTTTGAGGAGACAGTACTCCTTGTTTATACAAAGGAATTCAGGTCTGTCCTCCTCTGGTGTCCTGGAGTTTCTCACGCCTGGCGGTGAGAGAGATGTGAGATAATTAAAGAAAGAGGGAGGTTAGTTGCCATGGCTACGTGTGTGGGGGGCAGTTTAGGGTCTCCTGCCCTCTCTTAAAAAGAGTTCTGATAAGCTGTTCAGGAGAAAGCTAATTTCTTTGCTAGTTTCTTTGTCATTTTAACAGTCAGCAAAAAAAGCTAGAAAACGACTCTTTTTGCATTAGATTCAATGGAGCGCAGCCATGAAAGTGTCGGACCTAAGTTAGAGCGAGTCCTATACTGCGCTGTGATTGGCCAGCTGTGTATTCGGGGCGTGGCTTAGCGAAGGGTCAAAAAAGTTGTGTTGTAGGACTAAGAAGATTGAGTGTAGGAGATTAATTAAGTAAAAAGAGGAAGAAGATGGCAGGCAGATATGTAATAATTATGGTAATGATAACAGTAATAATAAATGGCCATGATCAAAATAATGATCTAATATGCGAGTTGTTGCGGGAAACGCCGGTGGAAACGAGGGAGAGGAGTTGGTTGTGTACGCAGAGGAGCTGTAAGCAACACTTTAGACTGAGAATTGTCCTTGAGAGAGACTTCAGTTTCCTAAGGTTGTCACTCGCAGGAATACTTGCCATGATGTTATCAGACACCTGGTCTGAGCCTGTCACTGGCAGAAAGAAATGGATGACATTTTAATGGGCGCAGTTGCCCCAAACCTTTTTGTACCTACTTATCATTTAGACCCCAAAATATGTGAAAATAGGGCTCAGGTTTTATAATGATCCTTTAACACACAAGAAAAGGGAAGTTATAAGAAACACATTATATAAATAGACAAACTAAGTTTAAACACTTTGGTATGAAACTGTATAAACTGGGTTTATACAGGGTGTCAGTGTTTGTGTGTGTTTTTTTCATCCAGCCCGTCCTCATTCCCAGGCATCAAATACCAACGCATTGTCTGGTACAAACACAAATGGCAGTGTTTAGCATCCAACAACATATTTTTTTCTACCAGGGCAGTAAAGTTTAGCTGGCTGATCTGAGCTTTCACACTGGAAGCTACCGTTTTATTGCCAATTAGTGATCAGCTGATTGTTTCACAAACGCAACCGACAAAGCCAAAACAGAGAGAGTCACTACATGAAATTAATCCAACTTCATATTTTACACCACAAGCCAAAGCACAGCGCTGGAGAATAACTACATGAAGTTAGAGCTGCAAGCAGCGTTAGGCGGGCGCTCGCACGTGTAACACGTCGAGGTGTGAGGCGGCCACATTGCATATTCTGGAACTCTGCTGATGTGGCTGTGAATTTGCCATGCGCTTCGGGCGCTGCACAAAGGTGTTAATCATCACTTCCTGTGTCGCCTTTGTGGTGCTAAATTGCACTTGGTGCTACGACTATAACTGAACATGTAGATGTGTTCTGGGTGTGACTGTTATCAAGCACAGAAAGTTTGGTGCAGATATGAGCATGTACACTGAAGTTACAACAACTTCCTCTTTCATGGCAAATCATCGATGTTGGATGCCACGCCGTTTGTTAAATTATGGAGTGTGTAAAAAATCCCAAAATGACCATAAAATTCAAAATGGCCGACTACCTGTTGAGTTTAGGACATCGCTCCATAAGGCTTTTTTGTACATCCGGACATGATACATGTGCCACAGAAATATCGTATATATGGGTGAAATGTGCTGCGGGGGTTGCTTCGTTGAAGGTCACTTCCTGTTGCCAGTACACCTACTGGCAATAGTTATGTTAGTTTCTGTTTGAGCACTTAGGCTCAGTGAATGAATGTGTGTGAATGGTGAATGCAGATGTAGTGTAAAAACGCTTTGAGTGGTTGAAAAGACTAGAAAGGAGCATTTACATTTACTACAGGTGAATGTTGTCTTGAACATGTGTTCAAGACAGGACTCTTTTCAAATGCCATGACAGCTGGAATAATAACAATTAAGTTAAAGAAATAACTTTATGAAAAGCATAAAGAATAGTTCTTCCTGTGACAACCTAAACTGTCTACACACACACAACAGCGCCGCACCGACCCCAGCAACAGGCAGGGAAGAACCCCAGTAACCAGGGCACCCCGCGACCCCCTGAAGCAAAGGACCTGGACCACATGTCCCGGGGACAGCCACACCCAGGGAGCGAGAATGCGGGAGAACCAAGGCCGACAGTCCCCCAGCCCAACCAGGGGCAATCTGACCCCAAGTGCAGGCAGAGCCAGCGGCCCCCCTGCCAAAGAGGGCCCCAGCGAGGAGAGGAGACAATGGATCCCAGGCCTAAGGAAACGCCCTGCACCCCAGACGTGAGCAAGAGTGCCCCCACACCACTGGAGACACGCATGTGGCATGTGGCACCTCGTTCAGAGCTACATCATCGTTACAGTTAAGAACAAGGACTGAGATTGCTTTGTGTGTAGGGATGGCAGAGCCTGCCGGCATTTGTTGGAGGAGCGCTTCGAAGAAAATATCCCACCTTGAATCGTTATATCGTCGGATATTTACAAAACAAACCTCGTCAATGAAGAGTGAGGTGAGGTCAAAAAATAAGACAAAATAATTGGTCATTAATCATAATCGAGTTAAAATGTATAATTAATTGTGATTTTGATGTCGTCCAGCCCTACCTGCCTCTGTGCCCCAGCTGTTTCAGACCTGCCACGCCTCTTCCTTTACAGCCATTTTGCTGTAAAGGAAGAGGCAAATGGCAAAAATAAAATATGGTAAAGATAAGATTTACAATGCTTGTCAAATGCCAAATAGTAAATGCAAAAAGGCAAAACATTTTATCCATTTAAGCTTTTAATAAGATATAGGTTCAATAATTGTTTGGTGTTTCAAATCTCTAATGGATGTAAATTGTAGTGCATTTATATAATGTGAGCTGCCACCAGAGGGCACTATGACCTTGATAATTATTCTTGTTTAAGACCGTAAGCTATTGAGGTGCCTCATTATGAGGTGATCATTCCTGCTTACTGAACAGTAGTAATGTCAACCATAGGATAAGCAGTTGACGATGGATGGACATCTTCATGTAACCTTTATATCAGAGCTACTACATTAAATAGGAGAAAGCAATCTCTGCATGAGGCCCTGTTTCTATGTTTGCTTGTTACCAGTTTTTGCACATTTGTTATTTCTGTACATTGATTGAAAACCTTTAGGATGGCTAGCTTGAGTTTACTGAGCATTTGATCATTTCATTTAAAATGGCGTTTTAAGTTGGCCATTAGGGTAAAGACCAGTCTTTTTTGTGGTCTTATTTTGTTTAAAGGATTTGTAGTGTTCAATATCTCCATTTTGGATTCACTGATGTTTTTAGGGATTCTTCAATCACGCTGACTTGAGTCTTTCCTCAGACTTACACTCTTTGTCTTCGTCTTTTTGGGTTGCTCTTTTTCTTTAAATCAGCTTTAAAAGATTGAGTTCAGATAAAAGAATTGACCGTCCTCCCAGGAGGTGAGCTCTGGGCGAGTCCCGTCTTTAGCCTATTATTATACACTATACAGACAAGCTGATACACGTTTGTGACTAAGGCCTTTGCTCAACCTCTTTCACTCACACAGAGCGTCTGAACCTCAGTGACAAGGAAGGAGATGCTGCTAATACAGTACTTAGTACTGATAATATTATTGGGATACGCACCAGGCACACTCAAAATGTCTTCTATATCACATTGTTGGTTTTGTTCTCTGACAAACTGTCTAATTAGAAAAACAACACAAAAGTGGCACTTATTGCCTTCAATAATACATGTCATTACAGCCATCTGCTTCCTAAAATGTGTACCAGTGTTCTCTGCCTGTTCCCTCATTTCCAAATCATAAGACATTTATTTTTGTAAAATGCAAATGCTCTCGCTCTCACACATGCAGACGCACCGCCACACACAGACGATCATGTTTGTCATCGTTAACCCCTGCTATTACTGTACGTCAGTGTGTGATGTAAATAAATGACCAAATGAACACGACCCCAAATAAATGACAATAATCATATAACAATAACACAATTTTGTGCAGTCATATCCAGTATGAGTGTGTAGAGACAGAACTGAGGACGATCAGTCAAGCACCACCTTTAATGTCAGGATGAGTTGTAACACAGGGCGGAGAGTCTGCAGCCTCGCCACCCCACCCCGCCCTGTATGTCTTCACAGCAAACACAAAAGCCGAGTGTTGATTTATCCCAGCATCAGCATTTGGAGGCCCTGCAGGGGCTTCCACAGAGGGATCACACACATCACAGAACAAGTAATGAGCTTCAGCTCAGCTGCTTCCTACTTCCTGTCAGGATTTATGCAGTGAGGAGATTTACTGTTGTTGATCTGATATTATTATTGTTTTAATTAACTGCACAATCTCAATTACTGGGGAGTGTTTGTAGTTAAATCTGGTCTGGTTATGAATGCCAGCACAGAAACGTCCCCAAGGCTGGATCACCAACACGGCAAAGCAGGCAACTGCAGAACACTTATGCACAGTTAAAAAAGTGAAATGGCCCTAAAGGACCTAAGGTGACCTGCATTTTACTTGTTGTTTCTGTGACGATCATCCTGGCAGGTGATTACACAACAGATTAAAGCAGCAGGTTTTAATCCTTTTCCCCCATTTTATTTCTTTTTAAATAGAAAACCTTGCCCAGCTGGACAGAGTTGAAAGAAAAAAAATTACAAAAAAGTCAAAGAAAAAAAATGACAGCATCCTGTTTACATCATGTCATGTTGTAAAGCTGAAAGAAGAGCATCAACCCGATGGACTGCTGCAACATACATTACCTCCACACAGACAACACAGGCAGTAGCAGGGCAGTGATTCAGGCCTGCCGTAAGGAAAGGTTCTGCCCTCAAACACAGGACGAGGCCAATCGGGCTTTCACATCTCAGCTCAACGAAGCCACATCTCTGTAGACTGGGACCAGCCACAACTTTTTAAAAATTTCAACAGAAAAGAAAGTCACTTATCAAAAGGTACTCAAGCCGGCCAACCAGAGTGCTGCTTGCTTTTCAACCCGGTGGAAAAAAGGCCAGACTGGTTCCCCCGTCACCCACCAGAAAGGCCTGGGATGGATAGATAGATAGATAGAACTTTTGTGTTTATTCTCCATTATATAGCCAGTTTCGCAGTGTACGCACGCACAGGCAACATGATACCAAAAGCAGACTGTGCACAACTCTTTGGTGATAATGAGTTTTCGAAAAGGAACATGGAAAAAACACACTATCCCACAACTGACATGGTTATACAATCTTTCCAATATACATATTTCAACAATCAGAGAGTAGAAAATGGAGCCTGCAAATTCAATAAATTAGACAGCAAAAGATGAATTGCAGATAAAAAGTCCAGCAGTTGGGTTCACAGAAATGAATAATAAAGAAAAATACAAAACAATCCTGGAGAAACAGTAACGTGTCACAAAGCGGAAAACCACTGTAAATAAAAGAAATCAAATCAAATGGCCAGTCAGTGATCCCTGACACTGCTGTGATGCGAGTCTTTACTGACAAAATGTTTAGAATCAGTCTTTTTGTAAACATTCACAATCAAGAGTTGAGTTATGTTTGGAGCACTGCTGGTCTGAGGGTACATCGACACCAGTCTGTTTTCTGCACACAAGACAAATGGAACAGTTAAGGACCAAAATGGTGCACTTCACTGAGGTACACATTTATAACCCCTGCCTCCCTCTGTCCAGACAGACAACATGTTACGGCTGGAGGAGCCTCAGGCCCCCACTGTGGCCCCTGCTGTAGTCAGGCTCACACAAGAATACTGGTGCCTCTATTCTAAATCAAAACATGTACTTCCATACTAGAACCCAGACTGTGTCTATGAGTTGTTCATCATGGTATTACTGGATATTATCTTCTTTTAAAATTACATATTTTCAAAATATATCCACGTGAAGTCTTTTATTTTAGTAAAAAATAAATTAGGTGGTGAAAACACCACTAACAGGAGGAAGTGAGCACAGACAGTTTAGGTTGAGATTCCGATCGTCTGCAGCCCGGCTTTTCTCACGCTGTCCTAACTGAGCCGTTATTGCTTGCCTGCCTCCTGAAGCCGTGGTCGTTCTTCTCCAGCCAGAGCTCGGCTAGCTGCTGGGTGGAGCCGTGTGACGAGGCTTTGGAGCCCAGGCACATCTTATATTGCTTTGCCTCCAGGTTGGGGTCACATATAACAGGGTGGTGGACGTGCACTATCCCCATGTCAGTGCTTCTGAACAACTTAATCCCTGATTGGACAAATTTATTGAAAAGGTCCACATCCTCCAATCCCCACCCCTGTATGGAGGTATCAAAGCCTCCAGCTCGGACCAGGTCTCCCTTGTAGACGCAGACAATGCCAAAGCCATAGTTCCTCCACAGGCCGGTCTTGGAGGTGAAGACGTAGTGGTTGTTGCTGGGGACCTTCCCAGCGTACACAACCTTGGGGTCATACTGGCTGAAGATGATGGGGAAGTAGGTCTGCTCCCCCAAGGCGGTGTTGCTCCGACATCGCTTGAGGAAGTCGCTGGTGAAGAGCAGATCCACATCACAGTAGAACAGCAGTGAATCGTTAGAGAAGTGCAAAGAACCCACTTCCAAAGCCAGAGCCCTGGAGAAAGAGCCGGCGACAGGCTTGATCTCCATCTCGGCCCGGGGATACTTAATGTGATACTCCCTCATCAGCTCCACCTGCTTGACCCGCTCTGTGTTGTTGTCTGTGCTGAAGAGCAGGATGAGCAGCTTGACGTTCTGGTTGGGGATCAGACAGACTCGTTCAAAGTTGGCCATGAAGCGCACAAAGATGTCATAGCGTCCTGATAGAGGTACCAGGATATTGACCTTCTTCTCTTTTGGCTTTCTCTGGTCCTGTCCAGAGGCGGCCAGCTTGAAGGGCACCAGCATCTTCAGGGAGTTAGACAGAAATGAGAGGGAGTCTGACTCCTTGTTGATGTGGCTTGCTAGAGCTCTGGCATCCATCTCCTCCTCCTCTCTGAACTGGATCTGGCTGAAGGTCTGCTGCAGGTAGGCGTGCCTCCTCACAGGAACGGTCATGGTCTTTCCTTTGTGCTTCTTGTACAGCAGCAGCAGATCCAGCACATATTCTGCCCCATATAAGGGATTGACCCTTCGGTAGCCGTACTGGATTTCTTTGAAATCAATGACCCGCCCCCGTGTCTTGGCATTGGCATTGATCATCTCCATCACCTGCATTATGATGTCATCCAGGGCTTGCCTCTGGGAGGAATCCATCCCGCGGCGGGGTGGCTGACCTTCAGATGATGAGAACAGGTACTTCCCTGTCAGAAACTCCCACTCCAGGACCTCCTCTCTCTGGTGTGGATGGAAGCGCATAAATGAGGGCGGCATGCCGAGCTGGAGGTCCTCTCGGCTAGGCTCAGCAGCTCCGTAGCGCCCCATCTGGACGATCTCCCGATGGAGCTGAATGGTTCGGTGGCGCAGGTCTGCAATCTTGCGGCTCAGCATGTAGCTGTGTAGGCGATACTGGTAGGGAGGGTTCTTGTTAGGGTGGAGTGTGATGGCTCGATGGATCTTGCTGTTGTGGAGATCTCGTATGTAGCCCTTCTTATTTGGTTCATAGTTCTCATAGAAGAGTTGCTGCATCTGTGTAGAAAGGAGATGGAACGGTGTTAGTGCCACCGGGGCCATGTACATTTGTAACACTGGATGTTCATTATTACACATGCAAATAGAAAACATCACAATGGGAGCCAGAGCCTTCAGCTATCAAGATCTCCTGTGGAACCAGGTTCCAGTTTGACTTCCCATGATGCACTGACCTCCTGTCTCTCTGTCTGTATTCTTACCCATTAATGCATATTTCTAACCCGACTTCTTTCCTCTCCCGTAGTTCTGTGCTCTGTAAATAATGTTACAAAGAGTAATGGGCCTGCTTTGTATGAAAAGTGCAATGAGATGACTTCTGTTTTGAATTGGCACTATCTCAATAGAATTTTACTGCGTCAGCAGAAGCAGAGGACAGAGGAGAGGATAAATGATGACATAGGGCTGTTAGCCACTTTATTATAAAAGACTTGTAGCCAAAGGTTCTGTTGAGAGTTTTTAATTTCCAGTGTAGTACCAGTATAATTTATTTATTCTTCTTTAAGTTTAGTTAGAAGCTAAATTCTATTAATAACTATTATTAACTACTATAGTAATAATAATAATTATATTATTTAATGATTATTATTTATTATTTCATTTATTATATTATTTAACTATTTGATGCTATTGAGACCAACAGTAGGGATGTAAAATGGAAAAGATTTTATTAATACCAATTCCATTATCAATTTGCTACATCAATTCCCTGATTGATTCCTGATCACTTTTTTTGTGTGGAAACAAAGCAGGCCTCCCCGGGTTTTCAGTGGTATTAACTCTGAGTGTGAACACAGTGTAGAAACAGTCCCTGTGCAGCTATGGGAAAGGGGTTTGCCGGCTGGGAGCTGATGAGTCCAGCTGGCTGAAGTCTGAAAACTAGCTGTAGCAACACTCTGTCAAACGATGACATGAGAGAATATTTATACTGCTTCAGCAGATACTTCAATAAATTCAATCTAGAATTGTTCCCGGTTGAAAGCTTTTTGCTGGTCGCACAAATGGGCAGTGTTCTTTGCATCTTAGACTGTGACACAATACTGGCAGTAGCTACTTACAGCTGTGGAAAGAACGCCTCTGTCCCTCATTCTCCTTTCTTCAATTAGCTTTTTGACTAACAGCTGACTTAAACAATGGTTAAATATGGTTCGGTGCCCTGACCTGCAGCACATCATTCACGTCAGGAATGGTGCGTTCACTAGCGCAGGGTTACTTGAAATAGTAATTGTAATAATATAACTGCTTTGGAAATAGTAATCTGTTAAACTACTCTTTACTGTGAAAAGTAATGTTATTACTGCCCAACACTTTAGGTAACACTGATGCATGAGAGCGACTGGGCTACACACTGTGCAAGTGTGGAACTGGGCAGCTGAAGGGAAACAAACATCCATGTTGATACTTGGAAAGGAAAAAAAATAAGTCTTTACAGCCTGTAGATGCCCTCAAATCCTCTCCATTTCACTCGGGCAGCTCCTGTAGCCCCCTCCTTTTTTTTTTTTTAACAGATCTGCAGGATTCATGTGGGTCAGATTTTCAGGTTGGAAAATCTGGAATTCCGGATTGATCTGGAAAAATCACATCCCTGATAAATTAAATGTAGGATTTTTCGTGGTTGAAAGCTTGTTGCTGGTCGCACAAAGTTTATAACAGACAACAATGTTCAACTGTGTGTCACAAGACACACAATTACATCTTACAGCTGTGGAAAGAATGCCTGTCTCCCTCGTTCTCCAGTCATCCTCTAGCTTTTTGGCTTGAACAACATAAGGTCGGTGCGTTCTAGTAACGCAGTAACACAGCGTTACTTGGATAAGTAACTGTAATAATATTACTGTTTTGGAAATAATAATCTGTTATGCTACTAGTTACAGGCAAACTTTTAGATTTTATTAAAGTTACTGCCCAAAACTTGTGGTATAGCACAGTCCACTGCTGACACACAACAAGTGAGTGAGTGTTAATTGTTATAATCTGCTAGAGCTTTACAAACATACTGTTCCTCAAATTGCAGGAGGCTACAAGTGTGAAGGGAAAGAAAGGCCACAGCCTCCAGAAAGTCTAATTTGAGAGGACGGCTATGGAATGTAGCCACAAGCCTGATCTCCAGGGAAAGGCAATACGGGCAGAAAGACAGGACAGGAGACTGAGAGCTATGGAAAGTGATGGCTTTAGCCTGCGTTCCTCTGCTAAGAGAGAGAAGCCTGCAGATTAAAACACACATGTAACCTTGTCATTAATGGAAGTCTTAAGCCAAGCTGCTGAATAAAGGGCCCGCCTTTACAACTGAAGCCAAGCCATTGCAGATTGTGTAGTATTCCTTCAAACAGACAATGTTTATGTAGAGACCCTTTCAGACAAAGAATATGCAATCTCTCATTCAGACATACAGTAGGTGACATTACTTTTCCTCACCACTTCATTTAGACGTGAACAGACATTTACGGAAAGATAGTGAGGTAGAAGATGTTTTATGTTCTCTCACAGGCTGTATCTTAGAGGGATTTGAAAACTTATGTTTCCACTGTAGCCTAATTAATGACCATTTACCATCAGTTTCATCACTTAATGTTTTTTTTATGTTATCCAACCACGCACCATCACTTAATGAATGTTAAGTTGGGACCCTCATTTACTTCCTGTTTGCACACATTCTCTATGTAAAGTGCTTTGCTGGATATTCATGTCCTGAGCCACCTCTAAGGAATGCTATCAGGGATGATCCGGGCCCATTTTAATGGATTGGTATCACAATTTCATCCTTTCTTCACTGAACTTTCTCCACCTCAGCCTGCTAGAGTTCTAAGGCAATGCACTGTTCAGATTTCGTCTGACATTTGGTCTGAATTTTGCTTCATTAATCTCCTCCAACGCAGTCTCTTGTCTCTGTGTTTCAGTAATTTCACTAAAAGTTACTCTTCAACATTGATCAGCTCCAACTCAAACATGATCCACTTACTTTCAGCTAATTTTATCTGCCACTCAATAGACATCTATTCACAATAATAGGGGATGTATGCACATAAAACAAAAAATGCCAATTATTTTCTATTATTTCAGGCAAGATGAGTGTTACTCCTATGAAATTCTCACTGTCAAGCTGAAACAGCCCAAAATATGTCCTGTTAAAACCAACTGACTCCTAGCTCTGTAGAGAGACACAGGTTGGTGGATTTGCTAATCAGGTCTGTTATCTCTGTAATGCTGCTGTACAACTGTGAGTGATTTTGTAGTCCCAACAACTCCGACAGAGTGAAATGTCTTCTCTCTAGTAGTGCACGGTATACCAATAACTAAAATAATAAAAGGTATTGTAATAACTTGCCATTAAAAACAATACAATACTGCCTTTTATTGATATTCATTACAACTACAATGTATCTATAAAAATATAGAAAACCTGTTGGTCAGATTATTACTGTGGTTGTATGAGAGTTTTTTAAACTTCTTTTGTCCTGGCTCATGAAAAGGAGATGATGACTGGGTGAATAAACTGACCAGGGTGCTTATTCAAACATAGGATTTTAAATTGCCATCAGATTAACATAAAGGGCTGAGGGGTTTAGCTGAAGGGTTCATGCTTGCATTTCTGGTAAACAAAATAAGCAAAATAAGCCGGTTGCTGCTGTCTGCCTGTATCTGTTGTCTTTAGGGGGCAAAGATTGAAGTTCCACAGTATTTGCAGGTGATAGTGGTGCTGGAGGAGAGCTCAGACTGTATCCTGCAGGGTAACACCAATCAGCTGACAGCTAATTGGTCAGGATGTTTATGTCTCTCTCCTGCGGCTTCACCATCATTAGCACCCTTCCCAATTACATTTCTTCCACTTTTGTGGTCACCGTTGCAACTTAAGACTCATCAGTGCAATTTCTTCACAGTTCATAAACCTCCCAACATCCCTGGCCCGAGTTTGCAGAAAGGTTCTCAAAGGCAGGACAGAGTTAAATCACAAGTTATTTGCGGGAGCTGAAGCCGTGTGTGTCACTTTTTATTTTGAACATTTGAATGATTTTAATATTTGTCCGAATTCAAAATGTATACGCAAAAGATCGTCAGCTTGACTGATACCTTTCCCTGACCTATCATTAAACTAAGCTAATAAATAAAATGGGGAGGACCCGCGACACACTGTATGGGTTCAAATTTATTTGAAAGAATAGAGTGTCGTTTGAAATCAACTTTTTAAAAAAGCCCTATCAGAAACCGCAGACCTACGTATTTTTTCCAGTTTGGAAACAAACACCATAAGCAAAGCAAAATAAACAGTATTATCAAACCAACACAGTCAGTGACAGAGGACAGAGTTATCTGATGTGAATGGAGATGCCAAACCAGTGAACACAGCCGGAGTCCGTGAGAAGGGTCCGTGCTGCGATTACATTAGTGAATTAATACCATTACGGCAGGGGTTCAGGCCCTAAATACACACACTGCGACATGCCACGAGACTGCAAATGCCTTGAAACCGATTCTTTCCCTCTCCTGCCTGGCAAAACTCAAGACTCACTCAGGACATCCTGCAGGAGGAACTAACTACACCAGAGACCGAACAAGTTTTTTTATTTAACACATATTTCCACACGGGAGAGATTATCTGTGATGGGTACTGGTTCCCTAAGTAATCCCCCCACTCTCAATTCCCATTTCAAAGTTTTCTTTTAATGACTTTCTCAATGTTCTTTTGAGTCTCCATTTAAAAATTAACCATACTATAGGTTTCTGTTTTAACCATCTGGTTTATTGAATTCATCTTCCTTTAAGAGATATCAGGGTTTCATCCGTCTGGTATGGCAGATGGCTCTAAACATTGCGATACCCATGAGCCACTGTTACTGTGGAGAACGAATCAGAGCTACAGAAAATTCACAATGCTTCCTTGGTGCAGTTGGGATTAATCACCCCACAATGACATGCATCAACACAACATCGCTGTGTGAACTTGCTTACAATGGGTGTGGGTGTTGTGATGCACACCTGACTGTGTTTCTACAGTCAGCTTGCTGTTAATGACCACACAACAGAACTTTCAGGCCCCACCCACACTACTCCGTTTTAGTTTACAAACAAATACGATCTCCGTCCACACCAGCGTTTTAGAGTTGATCTCCGTCTATATTAAAACGACTGAAAACACACACATCATCTTGGCCATTCAGGTACACTGGGCATGCGCGGGCCAGTGTAAACCTGAAGCAGATGGTCTACTCCGTAGTTACAGAAGATTTAGCGAAATAATAAACAATTACAGACGAAGAATTAGAGCAGGTTTTTTTGCATGCACCAATAATGAGCTGGGACTGTTAACTGAATGTAACACTGGAGTGTGGCGACGGAAAACAGACTGGAAGTCGTTTCGATCCCCATCCCTACTGGCGTGAGAGATGAGAAAACAAAAAAGCAAAACAATCGAAGGTGAAAAGTCTGATTACCTGTTATTTTTTCCATTTAATTATTTTATTTTCACTAATATTTTACACTGCACTGTAACTTTTACTGTCCTGTTTTCGGGGTAAAATATTTCTAAAATCAGATTCCTTGCTCCACCACATCCAAATGGTCCTCTATTGGATTGAGATCTGGTGACGGTGGACTCAGGAAACCAGTGTGAGATGATTTAAGCTTTGTGACATGGTGCATTATCCCCATTCTGATGCTCAGTTTGAACTTCAGCAAGTTGTCATGACCATGTCTACATGCCTAAATGCATTGAGTTGCTGCCATGTGATTGGCTGATTAGCTATTTGTGTTAACAAGCATTTAAACAGGTGTACCTAATAAAGTGTCAAAGTTTAGTTCACCACTGTCTGGGTCAGCAGGGCCGAGTAGAGCTGAACATTTTTCTCCACAGTTTGACTGCTTCTGCAAAGATCGTAGCGCAAACTGGATCTGGATTCACAGTGATGATTGAGAATAAATGAAAATAAATATCATACAAACAAATAGGTTAACCGGGTAAATTAACCTGTTTTTATTTTCTATTTGACAATGTTTAAAATTTTGAATTTAATGTCTTTTTCTATATTACCCTATGTTGCTTTTTATGCAAATGCCTTTGAATTGCCTTGTGTCTGAAATGTCCTGAACAAATAAACCTGCCTTGCCCTGCCGTTATATGACCTATGACTTTTTATAGAAGAGCCAGAAAGAACCAAGTCAATCTAAGCTTTGAAGTGCTCCAACAACATTGTTAATTGTTTAGTAAAATTAATTTTACTTCTGGAACCCTAGACACGAGAAATAACTCCTCAAACTTCTCAACTCGATGAGTATTATTAAGGACAGAACACAACTTTCCTTTGTAGGTGGGAACAATGAAACAATAAACTAAGTCTGGAATTTGTATTGCATTCAAAAAACTTTGGTTGGTGACTCAAAAGAAATGTCATCAGAATTGGAACAAAAGGTTGGGACTAGACCTTTCTCAGGGTAAGGTTTACTACCATTCAGATGTCTCCAAATGTCATAACTTTATCTTTAGTGACAAAAACACATGGCAGTCACAAGCGCCATATTAGCTCTGCTAAGCTAGCAATTTAACATTAAAGGAGCACTTTAACAATCAAGTATGAGAAAATAACCCCAGATGATGTCATGGTTTCAATATCAGGGTTTTCTCAGCTTGCGCTTGGAGACTACAAACAGAAAGATTGTGTCATTTGGGTTTTGAAAGATGATAATGATAATGAAAATGTGCTTTAGAGTTATGGTAAATAGTGATGTTAAAGCTTGACACATAAAAGGACTAAAATCTCACATTTGCATTTCTGTAACCATCAGCTGTTTGTGTTTATGTGCCTAAAAGCTGCCAAGCTGTGGATAGCTATGACTTTCTGTTGTGAATCTATTCTGCAGCATGTCCGTCTGTCCGGGGAGAAGGATACCTCCTCTTTTGCTCTCTTCTGAGGTTTCTTCTTCTTTTCCCCTGTTAAAGGTTTTTTTGACCTCAGAGTAAATGCATCCATGCGGTCAGTCATAGCTACAAAAGTCTCTGTGTATGCGTGTGCGTGTGCGTGTGTGTGTGTGTGTGTGTGTGTGTTTGGCTTGTATTTGTGACTGTCTGGTGCAGCAAGGGGAGTAATGTGCAGGCAGTGGAAGTGAGGCAGAGCGGAGGTCCGAGGCCCAGGTAAATCTAATGGCGATAGCATTATACTGCTGTGATTGGCCCTTTGTAAAGAGGAGGGTCAGTCCAAACCCATTTCTCAAGGAAAAGCACCTAATCCACAATAGGTCTTGGATTGATGTGTGTGATGGAAGGTGGTTATTCTGTCAACAACATCATGACACTGGATGACTTAATCAGTACTAGTATCTAACCTGTGTCCTCAGAAACTGCTGACCTGACATCTACTCTGGGCTGGTCATGTTTCATCACATCAGAGAACTCTGACTGTGCCAAAAACCAACAGATTCTTCATACTCTTTTGACATATAGACCATTAGTGTATGTTGGTTTTGTATTCTTGATCTTTTGGGTAGTCATTTTTATTCTTAAATTAGGGAGCATTGCTCTAGCTCTATTGCAGAGTGAATGTTGAACCACATATTGTGGTCACACAGAGACTAAGTCTATGCCAGAGTGACCCAAATCAGATTTCTTTGCTCAAATGTGACTGAAATATTATTTTCTTTATAACAGTGTGAACAGTCAAAGTCACATGGAATTTGATCTTTTCAGTGTGAACGCAGTCTAAGACTAAATTTCTATCCATTCCATCCATCTATCCATCTATCCCTGCAGAAGTTAATAAAGGTTAAACTTTATGCCATGTCCCCTGCCACACATTACATCAAGCAAAGAGAGAGAGATAAAAATGTGTAAGAAATGAATGATGCAAACTTTAAAGAATGGAAAAGGTGCTGATATACAATACATCTTTATACTGAAGGACTATTAGTGAGATTCCCATTGCAGTGAAATATGAAATACAAGGCTATGAGAACAGGACAGCAGACTCAGTGCTGCCAAACATAGACAGGAG
>NC_060166.1:1039632-1064701 GCF_021292245.1 Micropterus dolomieu | reverse complement strand
TGTGTGTGTGTGTGTGTGTGTGTTTGGCTTGTATTTGTGACTGTCTGGTGCAGCAAGGGGAGTAATGTGCAGGCAGTGGAAGTGAGGCAGAGCGGAGGTCCGAGGCCCAGGTAAATCTAATGGCGATAGCATTATACTGCTGTGATTGGCCCTTTGTAAAGAGGAGGGTCAGTCCAAACCCATTTCTCAAGGAAAAGCACCTAATCCACAATAGGTCTTGGATTGATGTGTGTGATGGAAGGTGGTTATTCTGTCAACAACATCATGACACTGGATGACTTAATCAGTACTAGTATCTAACCTGTGTCCTCAGAAACTGCTGACCTGACATCTACTCTGGGCTGGTCATGTTTCATCACATCAGAGAACTCTGACTGTGCCAAAAACCAACAGATTCTTCATACTCTTTTGACATATAGACCATTAGTGTATGTTGGTTTTGTATTCTTGATCTTTTGGGTAGTCATTTTTATTCTTAAATTAGGGAGCATTGCTCTAGCTCTATTGCAGAGTGAATGTTGAACCACATATTGTGGTCACACAGAGACTAAGTCTATGCCAGAGTGACCCAAATCAGATTTCTTTGCTCAAATGTGACTGAAATATTATTTTCTTTATAACAGTGTGAACAGTCAAAGTCACATGGAATTTGATCTTTTCAGTGTGAACGCAGTCTAAGACTAAATTTCTATCCATTCCATCCATCTATCCATCTATCCCTGCAGAAGTTAATAAAGGTTAAACTTTATGCCATGTCCCCTGCCACACATTACATCAAGCAAAGAGAGAGAGATAAAAATGTGTAAGAAATGAATGATGCAAACTTTAAAGAATGGAAAAGGTGCTGATATACAATACATCTTTATACTGAAGGACTATTAGTGAGATTCCCATTGCAGTGAAATATGAAATACAAGGCTATGAGAACAGGACAGCAGACTCAGTGCTGCCAAACATAGACAGGAGAGCAGCACCACTTCATTCTGGCCTCATAGCAGAAACGTCATCCCAAACTGACAAATACTTCTTTATACCAACAGCTGTGAATGTGTCTGGAGTATCAGGAACACTTAGCCTAATCCTTTCCCTGCCAGCAAATTAAAGTGAAATGTTAGTAGCACATTGATGCTTTCCTTGCATTTGTTAATGTCACATAGGTCACAAACCACTGCTCCAAACACCGATGAGGACAACTTAAATAATGTAGTATCAATTCATATCATTGTTAATCAGCATATGAATACAAAGAACATAGAAAAACGCAGTCTTTTCATTTGTCATATGCTTTGAATACACACCAACATCCAACATTATTTTCCTGTTTTCTCAGTGGGAACTTGACCAACTTAAAAAAAAACCAAACACGCTGACAGATGTTTATCTTTATAACCCTGCTTGTCCAGAACATAGCAGCAGTGTGAGTAAGTAGGCTGTGCTGTTCTGATGGAGAAATGCCCACATGGATTTTAGGCAAGCGCTGACATGTTTCTGTCTGCTTGCTGCAACACAACCACAAGTATCGGGTTTATGCAAATCCCAACTACTTTACATTACGCAATCGCAAATGTTTGAACTGCATCCATTTTCCCATACTCATTCTTTATATTGCTTTTTTGGTTACCTTCTGCCACCCGGTCTGACCGGCAGCCTAACAGAATAGCTCTGTGTAAAATCACCTTGAAAAGTAACACATTGTGAAATGGGAAATAGGCATGCACTGAATGTTTGGCCACCGAAATGAATCGGCCGAAAAATAGCAATTACATTGACATGTCAGCAGTGTGGAAGAATTTTAAAGTGTCCGAGAAAGACGCAATAATCAGACACTGTTCTGCTGAATTGTCTCCTAGCACATCCACTCCATCTGTGGCTGACTTCTTAGAAAAGGCAATAAACCGTCGGACCTGCTTTGAGTGTTTCTGTCAGTCGTTTCTGAGAAAATGGTAAAGCTAGCCGTACCTACATTTGGAGTGCCCATGTATTTAAGCCTTTATGGTAACTGAAACGGACCATAGCGAGCTGACAGGCAGGTTAGCAACTAAAGTGTTGCAGTATGAGAGTCCTACCTGAAGAGAGGCTGTGAAGTCTTCATTTTACACGATACGAGAACCACATACAACATTTTTTAACAATTTCTTAACAAATTGGGTCGGACTTGATGAATTTAGTGCGAGAATACACGTGACAACATCCAGTTTTCAAAATAAGGTGTCTATCCAGTATGGCAGCTGAACTTACTACTGATTTCTTCTAGTGCATGGGCATGTTCCAGTTGGGTCATCCCTAGTCTTGATGATTCAACGTTTATTATCTTGTGCCTGCAAGTGTTATTTGACTGTATGGTACTCTGGTTTATGTTTGAACAAGATATTTTACAAATGTGTTGATGTAGCTTATTTGTGTGTTTTTGTAATTTTGAGAAACATCAACGTTAGTTCACATAAACAACGCTGGCTAAAGGCCCCTAAGTATCTGCATATCTGGTATATAAGCTACTTTTTAGATAGTTTGACATTGTATATAGCTAAACCTTCAGTTTGAAAACATTTTACTGTAATTGGTGCTGTTATGCCGTGAATTATATTACCAGAAGTAAAATAGTATAGTTAGTTTTATTTCTACTGTGCCCTCAGGTCAACTGCAGATTTGTCTTCCATAACCGTGTACTTCTCACCAGTATACGCTGATCGGACCACGCTGGCTGGCCTGATTACAAGCAGCCAGAAGCTGATGACACAGTTCAGTATGCTGCATTTTTATTACTCCTGTACATTTTACTCAATACATTATAAGTGATGAGTCAAAAAATATTAAACAGTATGAGGAATACAGATAGATGGTTCTGATTTATTGTCTTTGCTGTTCATTTTATGTGGAAATGCTAACTACTGTATAAGAGAACAATGTCAGGTATTGCAAACTTCACTAAGTCGCTGCCTAGAAGCAGAACCAGGACACCTGATGATCCCTTTCAACATGGGGTTCAGTGAGGTGTCCCTGCCCCAACTGTGTTGCTAGATACAGCAAGGTGATAAGCAAAGTCTGAACTACTATATTAATACTTATACTTATATGAATAGTTATTTTTAAGGATGATGATGTTATTATTAGGTTGTAGTATTACTAGTATAATAATAAACAAGTGTTATACCACCTTATTTCAGACATAAGACATGTAGTTGTTTGATTGTTTATGCTGCAAGTGTAAAGAAAACGCATTTATCATTTCAAATTTTTTATTAAAAAAATAAAAATAAAAATATTATCTAGAACAGGGAAAAATATCTTTGTATTTTCTCTACCCTCCTGGGAATTAAACAAAAACGATGTACAGGTATTCATCCACACAGTGGAGGGAATTATTTGTTGGTGACATTACATCTTCCACCCTGCTGGGATTAAACCTCTGTATTGTCCCAGTGGATCAGGAGAACAGTTGCATATCTTCCAGAAACAGCAACTCAGTATCACGACTCTGTGACCAAGTGCTCCACACTGCCACACTCCAAACTGTCTGTATGCTGCCTGACTGAACTGTCTGTTACTCTGTCCTGGGTCTGGAAGATCAGCCTTGAGTGGTGCATGGAAACACAGTAGTCTGGATGTTGTCCACAGTCCTCAGATTCTGGCCTGTAAAGGAATATATAGCTGTTAGAACCCAAAATTGGAAAGATTGGTGTAATAGGACAGAACATTCCTCAACATGATCAGATATTTTTATTGAACAGGGCTTTGTTGTTCTCTAACAGGACTTCTGTGTCCACATTACACACCAGGTCAATGACACAGATGAGCCGATGGTTGAAGCAGAGCTGTAGTTAGTTGGTGTAATCAGTAAACAATAATAAAAAAGTAATAATAGTGATGGATTACATTTATATAGCACTTTATTTTTGAGACCCAAAGGGCTTAGGGGGAAACTTCACTCAAACACCAGAGAAACTCTGAGACAAGTACGCTGTAATATGTGTGTATATATATATATATATATATATATATATATATATATATATATATATACACACACACACACACACACACATATATACATGTCCTGCCTCTTCTTCCTCAGACCCTGGCTGCCTTCCCTCCTCTACTTTGCCTCGACCCCGGGCCTGTCCCAGGTCTGTGCTTGGCTCTGGTCCTCATCAGAGACAACAATGCTGTCACCATGGAAGCTCTAACATGCAAAACAACGTATATGTAATGTGTCTAACAAAGAAATCACGTTCATGTAGTGTAACTGATGGTAACAGAGAACTTTTTTAGCTTTGCCTAATGTTACCGCAGCTGTTACCACAGCTACCTAACAGTTAGCTAGGCAGCTCGTTACTGAATCAAAGCCAGTCTTTTTAAACCTATCCAATAATAACATGCTAGCTTGACAGTGAGTACTAACAGCCGGGTTAGTTGTTTATTTTCATTATGATAAACTTAGGTGTTTTCTTACCCCTGATGTGAGCAGCTGCTCTCCGCTCGTCACACTGTCCTCGTCCTCCAGCGGTGTCGGCAACATGCGTTCACGTGTTTTGGGGGCGTGGCTTTGGAAGGAGCCCAGAAGGGAGGGGGTGGGAGGCTCTCTGATGGATACTTTCAAAACCTAGTAGTTTCTTGCTAGTTTCTCAAACTTACCTACCCTGCCTTTAATTTGGTAATACATGTTAAATTTGAATTAATAATATTATTTTTTTTTTTTTTTTACAATTCCTCTCCCTATGAATGTATAAAGCCTACCCTGCAGTCTTCAGAAGGCAGCATAAGAAACCTGTACATTCTGTTTGTAAATGATATGCAATGTTAAGACATTTAGAACATTAGTGTATGGTGTATCAGTTACTGTGAGTTCAAATGTCAGCTGTGTATAACAAACAGATTGCTAGAGAGACTTTTATGGAAAATGACTCATGCATTCACACTGCAGGCCTTAAAGTACTCATTTTCAGATTCATAATTTTATTTCGTAGGTGTACCAGAACAGGTTTACATGGTTTCATTCTGAAAAAACATCATATTTTTTGTCGTATTGCACATTGCTTCAGCTCCTCTTTTTACCCTGTGTGTTGAACGCTCAGTTTTATAGGGCCCTATGATTTCCACGTTGCGGTAAACACGGATCAAATCGCAGAATTTAACAATAAAAGTAGAATCGGCTGTTAAACGTGGAATGTGCTTCTCTCCTCTGCTCTGTCGGTGTTTCACCAGGGCGGACACACACACATGCTCTTAAATTGAAGCAAAGTCAGCTTGTTAGCACTTAAACTCTCAAAAGTGCAACCACATTGGCAGATGCAAGACACAAGATCGTTAAAAACTTCGTGGCTATAAAGGTGGAGTCAGACATTCCCTTAAAAATAAAAAGCTAGGCTATGAGGAGCAGCATGGAGGCTGTAGGGCCTAATCGAGAAGAGGAAATGATCAGTTATGAAGTCATAACCTATTTAACGGGGGACAATTCAAAGTAGGCAACAAGTATTACAACAATACATTCATTGTGAATTGTCCCCATGAATGATTTTACATACAATTGAACATATTATATATATATATATATATATATTATTAAATTGAATTCATCCACCACATGATCACACGCTCTTTCTGATGATTAAATGTGCTTAATTGTAAAACAACGCATTTAAAAAAATTTAAAAAGGAAAACACAGAATTTGGGAAAAATTTTAATTGATTTCATAGGGCCTTAGTTTTAGCTACGGAGTGATGCATCTCACTTCTAGCAGATCTTTGTTGGGAGTTGCAGATGCGCAGTACCTAGTTAAGGAGAGTGGGGTTGAGGGGAGGCATCAGGCGGACATCTTGCTGCAGCTCAATGCGTTTTTTACACCAGTGTTTTTGAGGGAGTGCCACATTAGCTGCTAGGCGAGCATTATGACCTGTGTTCCACAGTGACGCAGATGGGTTAGGGAAGTAAAGGCTGGACTACAAACCAGCTGTTTTCAGGCAGGTCAGGAGCAGTGTTTTCTGTGGGAGATGGGAACTCCCTTTGGGCTGGAGTTTGGGCTTTTTCACTTTGCAAAACATGCACAAAAAAAAGATATATAAACACAATAAAGGAAATGAAAAAGGCCAATAAGCATAATATGACATCTTTAATGCTTAATTCTGATGTACTGCTCAGATCAGATTTTTTTAACTGTTCACATATTTTTTTTAAGGGTGGTCCATATCAGACTCCTGTGTGACCTGGCCATGGCCTGAATGTGACATGCATGCAGAAAAGAAGAATACCACGTTACGGTGTCGTATTGAAGTAAACATGGAGGCCACCTGTTTGTTTTTCTTTCCTGCCAGAGTTTCGACAAATGTGCCTCTGATTTGTTAGTACTCACTGCCTCTGTTGGTTAGGGTGGTTAAGGTTAGCATTAGAGTGGGTTTGGGGTACAGTTAGCCATTCATAGGCAGATTAGGGGGCAGGAGTCAACCCAAAGCTGAGGTTTGTCAAATGAGATTTTTCAAAACTCTGTAGAAACAAAATAATGTGGAGGATAGCGTTTTATTTTTAAGTTGATTTCAGGTGAAACAAAGGGAATTAGTGAGCAAATGATAACTCAGTAAAAGGGAGACAAATTTTTTATTATGGCTTTTTGTGGAGCATCGCTGCGTTGGCTCCTGCTAGTGCAGAACTGTTAGAACGGTCACATCAACTCTGATCTGACTGTCCAGACTGAGGTCGCATTTCGAAAAACCTGACCTTTTGTCGATTCGGACCACATATGAAAGTGACCCAAATGTGAACTGGAAAGTCCATGTGACCAAGTATAAGACTGGTGATCCAATGTGCAGACTCATGCCAACTAGTATTATTATAGTAAGTATTATGTGTCTAAGTCTGATATATTTTTCCTTTGTGCCATAGAGCTCCATTGTTGTCCAGAAACTATAAATAATACATCAACGAGGCAAACTGTTCCTTCATTAACCCAGCAAATGCACTAATTGCTATTTTGAGTAATGTTCGCTAAAAACATCAACTGAGCTTTTCTTTAAAAGGCATTTTCACATATTTACACCTTCAGCATGAACTGTCACAGACATGGTTGGGAAGTCAGACAGCACTGATAGATGGAGTAACAAGTTATCAGAAAACATCAATCAGAAAACAGATTGTGATCAATCATCTGGTCATGTGCTGCACATCACAATAAGACAATCACCTTGATCAGTGTCATTATCACTTAGTGCTGCTCTGTATGCGAGCTTTTATTACCTCAGCATGCTGAGAGCACTGATAAAGGAGGAATGTAGGCCCTTGGGTTTAAGTGTCAGCTAAGGATTGGGCAGGACTGGGTGACAGGGAGCAGAATAGGCCCTTTGTTCCCTCCAGACGGTCTCTCTATCCAGATGTCTTCTTTAGCTCAGGCTCCCAGGGAGAGATGGGAGATATGCACTGTTACAACTCCATTACAGAAGAGAGTCAAGGCCCCATGAAAAACAGTTCTCACAAAGTGCCTTTTTTAAAAGACCTCAGTTGAGAGCAAGGTTTTCAATTTGTGAAACTTTTTAAATTTGTAAACAGTCACCAATTTGTTTAAACAGCTGTAGAAGAAGATATCACTCTAAAATAACATATTAATTCATCCTGACTCTGGATCTTTCCATCCTGTCCTGATCCTACAGCGTAGCCCAAACATGTTTGGGCTACCAAATGTGGTTAAATTTTGGTTTGGTGGAAAAATAAATTGGGTCACCGGCAAGGTCAGATCACATCATCTAATCGTGACTCTGAGGTAGGCTATATTTCATCATCTGCCACCACCACACAGAAACCATTACAAAAGGCCATGAATGTGAAACCAGCAAGTAGTAACCTCTGGGACTGAAAAGTGAAGCCAATGCTCAAGTGCCTTAAATCTGCATTCTTTCTAACAGCCAGCAGGGGGCAACTCCGCTGGTCGCAGAAACAAGTCAGATTGTCCGATCCTTCGTTTCTAGTCTTCTTAAACACAGCATAATGTTCATGTAGTAAATTCTGGTCCGATTTAGATGAAAATACACTATAAAGCAGGGTATGCCTTAGGGCACGACTACTTCAGGTACAGCAATGCGTATCCTTCCTCAGCTCCACCCTCTCGTCTGGTTCCAAAAAACCAAGATGGTAACGGCCAATATGCCAAACTCAAGGCTTCTTTTATACAGGCTGGAAACTAATTTTTAGTGAAATAATGCATGATGCAGTTTTATGGCCGGTAAAAACTATTTCTGGCTGGTAAAATTTCTCAGTTTACCTGCCATTGGCAGAAGTTATTTTGGACCCTGCCTCAGGGATTATATCCAAACAATGAGAGTGGTTCAAATAAGCAGCGTTTGAGCATGTTTTTTTTGGGCTGATCCCGATAATTAGTAGCCAATTGGACTGATGACCGATATTTGTAATCGATATATATTTACTGTGAAATTTTTAATCTTGGTGTCAAAATTTAGAATAACACAAACTCAACAATATTAAAGTTAACTGTCATGTTTAATCTTTATAAATATGATAATTATCATAAACTTTGTCTTTACCTGCTGCCATTTAAGTTGTATTTATTTTATATTCTTAGGATTTTATTGATACATTTATTGATACTATTTATTTGTTCGGTTCTTTATGTTAACTCTAATTGGTTTTTCATTACTAAATAATTGTCTTTTAAAAACATGTTATTTAAAAAAGAATTCAGAACAATAATCAAATTAAATATTTTATTATAAATAACTGTTTTCAGAGCAGCAACAAAAGTGTAGTATACAGCAGCAAAGTCAATCACTAATCAGTATCTCACTGGAAACAAATGGAACATGTAAAATAAACTATACTGGTACTGATGCAGCGGCAGCCTTTTACTAGTACTTTTGGTTTTGTTGAATTTAGTAAGTTACAGTCTTCAGCGCCAGGCCTGTTTAATCCAGTGTTTAGGTGTTACGAGTTAAATCCGATTCGATCTAAACTTGTCTCTCAAAACATAACATAAAATTTTAGTTCTGGCTAGACTATCTGTAGCCTATCGATAAGCTCGGACCTTAATAATATTGATTCTTAACCATTATTTTTTCTTAATGAGTTATTTGCACCTCTTACAGTATTTCACTACTTTTGATTTCCAATGTGGTCAGAAAACACATATATAACCCTGCCCTAAGGAAGCCATACAGCCAAGCACATTACAGAGGTACCTCAATGGTATTCAAAAACTCAGGATCCTTACTTATTTCACGTAGGCCATTTTCAGTAGCAACCACCATCCCCAAAGCCAAAGTCATTATACTGGTGCAAATCTCTCTTACAACTAAAATGCTCCATTCCTCAAGTGATGGCACACACTGAGTTTGATGTATCTATAATCTGACAGCTTGTTGTAAGTATAAATCACCAGCACTAACAGCACAGAGCAACACTGGATGTGTACGCTGTATACACGCCGGTGCACATTATCAGCTTCCAGAAGGCACAGACCTATGTATAGAACACAGGAGATGTGTTCAAGCTGCTGTTCACTCTATCACTCTGTACATGAAAACCAAGAGAGAGGACAACACAACCACAATGAACTCACACAAGCCAAAAGCAGAACAAGACACTTGCTTCACTTCCGTCTAGATAAGACTGCACTTTAAAAGATACACTCAGATCCGTCCAGTCCGCCTGATGCTGAACAGACACCAACAGGTGACAGCACAGATAGCTGACAGTATGGGTCACCAAACCTCAACAGAAAACTCAAGACTATAACAGCTGCTACGACTCCAAATATGACTACTATAACTACTATCTACTGGGCCCTTTGCACATGGTCTCTCAACCACACACACCATTCACACAAATTCAGCAAGTTATACGTGCTGAGACAAAAACTATTACGAACTCCCCTGGTCTTTTCTACTGGATAACTTTATCCAAGAGTTTTTTCAACACAAACGACATTAAATAACTTAGCTCGCAATCTAGCTCTCCCCCTCTCCAGTTAGCTATGTTTGTAGATTCTTCTTGGTGCTTTCCCTGGCACTGGCCGGCTTGCAGGAACAACGCCACCCACCCGCTCCAGTTCTTCTGAGGTAAAATGGCGAATGTACGAGCAGTTCCTACTCTCTGGACAGACTTCTGAATGGTCAATCAAAGCATTCTAAGTTGTTTTCTGTTTGACTTTTTACTTGTCAAGCCTTAATGTCAAGGCATGCAGTATACAAATTAAAGGATAACTTTTGATAACACAGTTCTCAATGAAATTACTGAGTAGTTTTAAAAAGTTCTACAAAAAAAATGTAGAAAACAGAAGTTACGGTATTGAAAACCCTAACTGCTGAAAGACTACTCCATGGTAAAAGATCTGAAGAGGGCACCTAATCCTGCAGTGACTTTATTATGGCTTACCAGAGGCTGTGCTTACTCTGATCAACACAAATGCTAAGAATCAAAGAAATCTGAAAGGCAAACACTCTTTCATTTAAGAAAACATACCAAAACTAAAGCTGCAAGCAGTGTTGGACGGGCCCTCGCAAGTGTAGTGCGTTGAGGTGTGAGGCGGCTGCGTTGCAGATTCTGGAGCTCTGCCTAAGCAGCTGTGAATTTGCTACGCGCTTTGGACACTGCACGAAGGTGTTATACGTCACTTCCTGTGTCCCCTTCGTGGCGCTACATAGCACTTGGTGCTATGACTGAAACTGAATATTGGCACGTAGATGTGTTTAGGCCAGGACTCTTATGAAACATGTCAAGTCTGGTACAGGTTCATGGCGAATCAGTGATTTTGAACGTCACGCCACGGCAGCGCCGTTCCACGAAAACTCACCGTTTGTACAACTTTTAATCATCAATGGCTTTAGGCCACACAGCACAAACCTGAAGTTGGTTAGACTAAATCCCTAGGAGGACTTTGTTAAAGTACAGAGTGTGTAATTCATCCAAAAATGACCGTAAAATTCAAAATGGCCGACTTCCTGTTGGGTTTAGAGCATCGCTCTAAAAGGTACATCTGGACATGATACATGTGCCACAGAAATTTCATACATGTAGGTGAAACGTGCGGCGGGGGCTGCTTTGTTAAAGGTCACTTCCTGTTGCCAGCAGGTGGCGCTATGACAGTGGGCGAGTGTTGGCATGTACATGTGTTCAGGGCGGGACTCTTAATAAACTTGTAAAATGTGGTAGAGATCTGAGCATGTACAATCAAGTTACAACTTCCTGTGTCATGGCGAAGCGTGTAACTTTGGTTTCCTGGGACAGTTTTGAAGTTGATATGTCCAACCTGCTAGGAGTAGTACATTACATCTTAAAACGTGTCACTTCCTGTTGCCAACTTTAACTTTGAGTGAATATTGGCATTTGGATGTGTTCAGGACGTGACTCATATTATACGTGTAAAAAAAGGAAACACATTGGTGTGATGACAGAAAGAGGAGGAGTGTCCGGCCCTTCAGAGCCCAGAGTCTTCAGTTCAGAGGCAGTGTAATGCTGAGGACTCAGGGCTATGCAGCATAGATACAAGCAGTGCAGTGTGACAGAGGGGTGGCAGGATGAAGCCACTACCATGTGTATGTCCTGGACTGCACTCTTATCATATTGGAGGGATACTGCATCCTCGTCTCCCTCAATCCATCCTTCCTCCTTAAAATACCAGTCCACTTACAGAATAGGAACAGACAACGGGTGGATCCACGGCATGACCTGCCTTCTGACACCGAGGCAAAAGCCTAAATTTAAACCTTCTGTGAAAGCAAAAGGAAAAGTACCCAATACTAGTTGTTGTTGAAGGCAATTATAGCCGTTCAGTGGGCAGCAGCATACTTGTGGAGTTCTGATGGTCCAGTAACACTAAACAAATTAGGATGTTAGTGTTGTATGAGGACAGATTTGGAAAAATATGAACCTATGCTTTCAGTTTGTGGGGGGCACCGATGAGCATACATTGCATGACTTGCAACCTGTCTTTTAAACTCGTAACTGGATTGTTTGTATTTTGCAGTGCAAAGATGAACCAGACATTGCTGACACTGACATTGATCTATCCTTTGCATTTAGACTATCCAAATAAACTAATTTACATGTTCACCTGATGTCTTGATGATTGCAAATCACTGAGGCTGTGAACCTTAAATTACTTGTTGAAAGAAGTTTGAATGCACACATGTACATAAATGGTACATCCACGTTATGTGGTTCTGTTAAAGTCTGGAACACTGCTTTAACTGAAAGGTGGCTCGGGATGGATGTGTCTGTTACAAACTCCTAAATGCACTTCATATGCTCAGTATGTATACAAGCTTACTGCAAGGGATTTTCAAAACATAGGGTTTTGCGCAGTGTTCTTTTTTTTTTTATGTTGTTTCATTGCATCACCTGCTAATTTTAAAAAAATGTAATAAGTGCAGTTATGGAGTAAAATTATGCATGGTCACTTCAGTTTTTTCCACAAAAATAAAGTGCAGGTAGTAAAAGGAATGCTTCAAGGACTTTGCTGTTAAGTTTTTACAGGAGTGTGAAGGAATCAGGGTTCATAACTAATTGTTGGTTTTACAATTATCAGACATTTCATTTTTCATTTCTCATTTTAATGGTGCTGCTTCTGAGATAAGTTCTGCAACTAACAACTAATGATTTTATTATTGATTGATTCATTCAGTCTGATGGAAACAAGTTTCACTGACAAATTTTGTTTCTGTGAAATATAGAATGAAGGGAGATGTTACAAGTTTTGATAATGATTGTTTAATAGAGAACACTTTGGGTTTACAGCAGGTTAAAAGATAGCCCAAAGCATGCGTATGTATTTCTTTCTGTCAAATGTTGTTTATGTATCAATCTGTCCTAAAAAGCAGGGGAAATAGGAAAAAATATTGATTTGTTCAAGTTTTTTTTAAGTTAGTAGTACTCACTGTAATCAAGGCAATCAGTTGCCACAAATATTTTAAGTTTAGGGGTAATTTATTAGAGTTTTAGAAAGTCAATGTTTTAGAGTTAGTAATTAAAAAATACTGAACAAGAAACAAATAATATTGAATTGAACAGTGTTTGGGGGTGTAATTACAGAATGACGGAAACACCTACGCACCACACAAGTATAAATGCATGGCTATGTGCGTAGCCTACGGCGTAGGTACGCACGCAGACCCTACGCAGGAGTATAAATCAAGCTTGAGGCTTATTGTTGACCCTTTTCTCTCTGCTTGCCTGCCATTCACCGGCCAGCAATTGCATGCACGTCGCGGTTCCTCATGGTTCTATTTCAATTAACTGTTTAAAAACAATATCATATTCTGTTTTTTATTTGTGGATCAGCAATGGTGATAAATGATCCGAACGTCCTGTGTGGTGCGGACAACTTGGCACAACACCAGCACAGTTGGTGGGATTTCCCTCTGCCTGATCACACTACGCCCACACATGCACTCTGACGCACCCTTCCTTAAGGGTTAGGGTTACAATTTTAGATTTATTCACGCACTTTACAAAATCTTCTTTCTTTTCACATTTTATTTACAGCATTATTGGTTGATATTTTTATCATGATAGGCTGTAAAATCAGACACTGAGCAACCCCATATGGCAAAAATGGAATGATCCTTGTTTCATAACGCTGCTGCAAAGATTCAACGATGAGATTGGCAGTCACATCAGGCTCCGCTCATCGAAACATCGAATCTTCGACTATTCAGGGTCAGCCCTAAAATATATGTGTGTTTTTTGTTATTGTTTTCCGACTGTCCATGAGTTTAGGTTGTAATGTTACAACATAAGTTTAGGTTGTAATGTTACGCAGCTGATTCCCATTTCACTGGCGCCAAACCAAAGTATTTCTTATCTGATAACTCAATGAATCGATGGAATAATCTGTAGAACAGTCAATAACTAAAATAATCAATAGCTGTAGCCTTAATTGAGTTAACAAACAAACCCCTGTTGGTAAACTCTAAAGAGATTTGGGTAGCATTCAGTTTTTGCCTCAGTTTTACCACTGCACATATGATTACACTGTAGGAAACCTGGGCTCTCCCCAGGATTTTTGAGCATGATGTGTGTGTGTTACCCCTCAGTACATTTTAATGCACCTGATCAATGTACAGTATGATGTGTTCAGCTGACGGTGATCCCTACTGCCAACTGTAGTTGGAAATTAAATTTGACTTGAAACTGGCACATTTTTACAACGAAATAACAAACCTCTGTTCATTTAGACCAAAGCAAATAGACAACAGCTTTAAAGCCCCCCCTCCAGAGTCATTTCCTTACAATGTTTATTACCCACATAGTTTGCGAAATATTTTTTGTGCTCAAAGTTGCAAAAGTTGCTTAGTTGTTAAAACGGGGTGGTGACGTATGACTATAGTAATTCCATAAGTCATACGTCATTCTCCAAGCTTGTGCAGGTGCACTGTCATGCCTCCTGAAAAAACTGTCACGCCTCGTTAAATCAGAGCATCAAAGCGATAAACATCGTTGTGAGCCAGCTAACCAATTTATCATGTCATTTACTTAGAACTTACAGTAGGTATGTCTCTCTGTGTCTGATTGTTGGTTTGTCTTTCTAGTTTAGTTAGCTAAGTTAACTAAGTTGCAGTTAGCCAGGTGTAGTTAGCTAGCATAGTTACAGCAGAAAGTTAGCTAACAGAGGGTCTTCATTTTATTTTATAGTTTCCTCCTCTTGGTTTAGTGCACTTTCACCTGCCACTGTCTTCTATATAGTCTGCTACATGCATTTTACTGACGGCCGTTTTACCAATGCATCGGCAAAGGTACCCCCACACCCCCGCGGTACAGTAAGTGCACCATAAAACGTAGTGGGAGTTATCGTGTGCAGTGCGTGACAGGACCATAAACTGTATGACTGATAACAGCTGATACTGGCACATTAGTTTCTATCATGGGTAAGTAATAGCTACTCCTGCCAGATAGTAAAGTGTACTAAACTTTACAGTGTAGTGATGTTAACACAGCATATCGTTAGTGAACACTCCAGCCGGTCAGTTTTTGGTTGTCATGGTAATGTATTACGTCTGACTATTAACCACAGCCCCCATTATCTGTTTGAGAGAGAGTGTTAACCAAAAACGGCAGTTAAAACTGGCTGGAGGGGGGCTTTAAAATGCTAAAAGAAACAATGTGGTATCTCATTGGGCTCAAAATACATGGACTAAACATCTGAAAGTGCCCAAACTACAACTCTGCCTAAGATTCAGATGTAAGCAAAGAGGCCAAAGTGTGTCAAAATGGCCATGAGTATATCCAGAGGTTGTCACATTGCTGCTGGGAGGAATCTGAAGAGATCCCAGATAATTTCCCAGGTCAGCTGCATGTGTTAGTGCTGACATCTGGACCATGAACCATAACCATCTGTGTACAGCTGTTGACCCATTTACCTGGGAGTCGGACGGCTATGCTGTCGGTGGGATCAAACACAGACAGGGTTGTAATTAGTTCTCCACTCCCACCACCCCCCCGGGCAGGCCACAGGGCTTGGTGGAAGGACTGATCACTGTGCATGTTTCAGGTCCAAAGCTAAATTCCCCAAATACCCAATTTTACCACCATCCCTCTCCTCAGGTCAAACTGAGGAGAGGGATGGTGTTAACTGGACCTTGGGGCATAGCAACAAACTTATAACACAATATTAAGGCTGCTCGATTATGACAAAAATCATAATCATGATTATTTTGTCATAACTGATATCACGATTAGGTTATTAACACAATTACCGATTGACTTAGGAAACAACATGCATTTATTGAAATTTTAAAATGGAATGGTTTATGCATTATCCAAAATAGCCCAAGAAGAAAAAATATAAATAGTAATCAATTATTATTAAATTTAAACAGCATTTTAGAGCACACGAGAAAGATAGCAACACTGTGTGTGTGTGTGTGTCTTGGCAACCGGTTCAAACTTGTCCAATGGATTTTGGAATTGCATGCCTCTGAGCTTATCAATTAATTTTATCTATACCAGCCTGTTTTTCTGAACGATGTGCATCGTTAAACAGTGACGTAAACTCATGCTTCTACACTGCTGGGAATAGGCAACAAGGAATCATGGCAGAGAGGAGGAAATGGTCCAATGTGTGGCTTCATTTCAGGAAGAAAGATGACAACAGTGCTGGTTGTCATGTCATAAATTCCAGAAATGTGTTCCATGTATCTGACACTCCACGCCGCTGCTTCCCAAACGAGTAGCGTTCCTTCTAGGGTAAACGTCCTGTTATAATAAAATTAGCGATAACAAGTGCTAACACCTGAATGAAAACGAATGCAGTACAAATATTCTCTCATGTCATTGTTTTTAGGTGATGACAGAGTGTTGCTACAGCTAGTTTTCAGACTTCAGCCAGCTGGACTCATCAGCTCCCAGCCGGCAAACCCCTTTCCCATAGCTGCACAGGGACTGTTTCTACACTGTGTTCACACTCAGAGTTAATACCACTGAAAACCCGGGGAGGCCTGCTTTGTTTCCACACAAAAAAAGTGATCAGGAATCAATCAGGGAATCGATATAGTAGACTCAGACTGATAATGTGAACTGCCTTTAATAAGATCGCGATAAAATTATGTTCAATGAGACGCAACTCATTGCCTGACAGAATGAAGGTAGAATAATCACACAAATATGATTAACTCTTAAATATGTCAAATGTGAATAGATAAAGACTGATATAAAAATAAAATGAAATAAAAATAGCAGATGCACACTGTGCGAGTGAGCCAGTGTGCTCACGCACCCAAAGGAAAGACTGGCTGTGGCGGCTGTAGTAGCCCCGTACTGCTGCTGGTCATTCAGTGACCAGGCTGTCCAAAGCATCTTCCAGTACTCACTCATGTTACAGTGCACCTCATCATCATCAGATCATTTCAGATGCTATATCCATAAAGGAATCATGAACAGTGTAGTGATCACAATTAGTCTCACAAATTAACAGACACTGCAGACACTACTTTTGAATGCATCAGTACTAGACTGAAGAGTTGTTTCATTTTATTTTTGTACCACTAGGTCTTGTGACAATGTTAGAGCATGTTAACTGTGGCTAGCTGAAGAAGATAGTGTACCCAGAAATATTTTATTCGACAAAGCCAACTTGTGATCTGGAGGCATCCCCAGCGTAAGGGCAGCTACCTGAGCCGCTGGAGCCCAGCCAACTATGAAAGAAACTTTGTGGAGGAAGCCTGCCCTGTGTCCTAATGCGAAAAAAGCTTGAATCCTGCATCCTCCTGAGATCTGTGCCCGCAATTTCTTGGTCTGTATCTCTGCTGTCGGCCCTGAAATTATACTGCTAGACCTGCACCTCCCGCTACATGGCAACCTAAACATGCACACAATGCCAGAAAACCAGCGGGAGAATATGGTCTGTGCCAGCACCCCAAACATGGGGGTAAAATGCCCCTGCCGTACGTTGTACCAAGCTCTACAAAACGTTAGTAACTGATGTATCTTCTCCAGACTTAAAAATAAGCCTCTTGGAGCCCTACCCTAAACTCAACAGGAAGTCGGCCATTTTGAATAATTTAAAAGCGTTTTCTCCGTATTTAAAGAACTCCTCCTAGAGCTTTAACCCGATCGATTTCAAATGTGGGTAGCACCATCTTAAGAACCTTGCAAGGTTAAATTGCGAAGCTTTTTTTTATTGCTCAAACTGCATGGCCATGGCATGGTGCTGAATTTTGATGTTTCGCCATAAAAAAGGAAGTAACATAAATGGACTAGACATGGTCAGATCTTTTCCAAATTTCACATGTCAACCCCTTAGAGTCTTACATGTCAATATCCAGTCATAGTGATAGCGCCACCTTCTGGCACCAGGAAAGGACATGTTTCAAACTTTACCCATAATGCCTCATTTTTACTTTTATAACATATAGCACCTTACGGACAAAATGTCCATTGTGAGACTTTTAGCCACCACATGGCTAGGGATGCTTAAAACCTCACAAAACTTGGCACGCATGTCAGAAGGGTTTAATATGGTTGCAAAGTGTGGTTGTGGAAAAATGGCTCAATAGAATTTCCAAAAAGCAGCCACCGGCGTACGTTTTACGTAGCTGTACGAAATGTGGGGGGCCGATGTGTCATCTCTAGACTTAAAAAAAACCTTAGTGGACAATAATGTCCATAGTGAGGCATTTATGCTCCTCATAACAGGTTGACCGCATCCATCTCAAACTTCTTGTCAAACTCTTGCCTTGGTGAGTAATTATTCGCAATTAAAAAGGAAGCTGTTTTTTGAGAGTTATAAAGTCAGCCACTTTAAATTGAATACCTAACTGACACCTCAACCAAACTTTGTGAGATATTTTTGACACGTCACCTGTGTGATTTTTGCATTAATCCCTCCAGAGCAATGTCAGCTGGAGTGCGATGCAATAGTCCCAGCTGTCGCTGCACCCGAGGCACGCAAGGGGGCCAGGCCCCGCTCAACAATGCTTGCAGCTTTAATTTTAATTCTTTCACCTGGTCCCTGATCGGTATTGACCTGTATTCCACTGTTACGCATTACATCTGACCAAATTCTTCAAGTATAAAAGAAAACCTTGACTAAGTCATTTGTTAGTTTACTTGGAAAGCTGACATTTAGCATATTAAATGTAAAATGATACTTTACATTTCCATAAAAAAAAGTCTAATTGTACCCCTAAAAATTTGAAAAACAAATAAAGTTGGTGTATGGATAAGAGGTGGAAAGAGATTTTGGTACAGATTTGAAGACATTCTGGGATATAGTATATAGTAACTGACTGCTTGATCCAGGCGGCAGTAAGACAAATATCCATTGCATTATTATTGATATGAAATGTCAATATATGTGAAAACAAACATTTTTACCTGAGACACATCTGTAACAGATTTAGGCTTCAGCAAAAAACTGCGATCTGTCTGGATCACCAAACACACTGGATATATGTGCAATCAAGACAACATGTCATGTCATATGGCCATGTGCGGGGATCCCCTCTACCTAATAATTTATCCACATTGTCATTCAAACTGGCCTTGGTATGTTCAGTGTTGCAGCTACTATCAGAGCATAATAAACAAACACAGTCAGTTCACTACTTGTAATGAGGTGTCCCATTCCTGATAAAATACTGTTGCTTGTGCTGTACCAGGGAGTGCATTAGCCAGGGCTCGGGAGGAAGAAATCTCTTATTGTTCTCAGAGGAACCATCCGACAGCCACAGAACATAAACAGCAACACTTGTTGATCTGCTCAACATGTGCAAACACATGTCCTCTGTCTTGTTATCTTTTACACTTCCTCCTGTCAGCTCTTAGGGTGTTACTGAGGTTAGCTAAATGACCGACATCAAGTTGGCTGAAATGATATGTAGTGTCAGTGCCTTTTATAATGGCCAGCAATAACAATCTAGGTTTTATCCAATTCACTGGGCCTACTGGCATTCAAGTTTCAAGAACAATGTTGCCAAAACTTCAAAATATAAGAAAAATACTGCCCAATCAGAGCTGAGTATGTAAATGACATGTTCAACACAAACACACCAGCTTGACGCTCACGATAAAAAAGAGAGAGAGGCTGACTCTTTGTATTTGTATTAGCAACAGGTAATTCAAGCAAAAATACAATTTAATAGTCGCTGGGAAGTCTTCACAAACTGTCAACCCCGCACCTGTTCTGACTATTCCTTCACTCTTCAACTTGTCTTACAAATAAAGTAAAGTTAATAGTTAAAGTTACCAGTACTGTGTGTTAAGCCAAACAGCATCAGTTATTTTACTTCAGACATTAGTCGAAGTATTTCCTATCAACTGAAACTCTGCTGTCTGAGATTCCTCAGGTCTGATAGTTTTGATTAGCTTAGTTTTGAGAATTATAACTGTCTGTTAGGCAAACAACAGGACAACTATCTTATCAACAGTTTACTGGCGTCATCTTGTTTAATACTTTAGTGATGTTGAAAGGGGACACGTCTCTAACCTCTCCATGTTCTTTATAAAAAGGATGGTGTGTTGGTCCTGCAGGTGCATTGCTATTTCCTCAGCACCGCTCTGTACAGTCATTTTAATATGGGCTTCCTTGTATCCTTTGCCAGCATTCAATCACAAGTGATGAGTACTAGCCAATTACAGCACAGTAGGGCGGGACTTGTCAAAACTCCGGCAAGGGAAAAAATGCGATTCAAACAGAGCAAATGAGACAAGCAGAAAGCACTGAGTGACAGGAGGCATGGTCTCCTCATGCCATGAAGTGAGGACAACCAGTGGAACTTCAGACTGATAAATAATTGTACAGATTTTCAAATTATTATTATTTTGATCGTTTGATATTTTAGTAAAATTGTTTTGTTTTTACATTTATTTTTTAATCAATTCATTATTTTAAAAAATAATTTTGTCTATTAATATATACACACACATGTTACTGTTTCATTTATTTATTTTAATTTTTAATATTTCTTCTTTTTCTTAACACAAACACATACGCTTTAATTACTTGTTTAATGAAATGTATGGGGTTGATTGTTCTTATGTTGTATGTATGATGCTTTGGCAATATTGTTGTTACACATTCATGCCAATAAAGCTAATTTGGAGAGAGAGCGAGAGCGAGAGCGAGAGCGAGAGAGAGCGCGCATGTCTATGCAAGTTTTAGTGTGTACTTTTAAGGACCAGCTGCACGTGGTTTTATTTGGAGTCCCAAATAACTATCTCTTTCTAACACATCTATCCAAATGGATTAATATTTGTGCTGGGGCTTTCTAAAGAAATTCCAAGGCACCAGCATTCCTCCTTGGTCTGAGTAAATTTGAATAAAATTTCCTTTCAGTCAGTTGTTTTGTTGATACAATGCTCTGAAAAGAGGCCACTTCTCCCATGGCATATTCATCTCCCAGTCTAATTAATAGTGTCTCAATATGCAGCAGATAATTGGGGAAATAGCATGCCTTGCCTGAGGACAGACTGACTTTTATGTTGCTTCTCAAACCATGCACAAAGAACGTGACAGTTCACAGTCTTACACTGATCTAATTACAACATCCTCATCTACTGACCAAAATGACTCGCACTGCTGAGTATGGAGCTCAGCTGAGTATATCTAGAGGCTGGTGTGGGCACTAGATAAACTTGGCCTGTCAGATCAAGGCGCCAATTTTATAGTTTCTAGTTGGACAGATAGCTTTAAAGTAACCATTAACCGCAGATGCTGTTAGCTAGTTAGCCATGCAGCTAGCTTCCCTATTAGCTTAGCTGACTCTACCCGGACTGTTTAACGTTGAATAATACCAATAATGTATTAAAGATGTGGAGTATTTAAGGCTTAGATGGTCTATTTCACTGAACATGTTTTGAGCTGATGAGAGTTGAAGAAGAAAGAAATACCCTGATGTATTGTAGTATTATTTGAGGGCCATATTGCCCATCTATACTTCCAGCATTCACACCAATAATAATATTAAATAATTTTGAGTTTATGGAAACATAACATCTGAATTGTAAATGCTCCGTATTTGTATAGCGCCTTTCTAGTCTTTTCGACCACTCAAAGCACTTTTACACTACATCTGCATTCACCAGTCATACACATTCATACACTGAGCCTAAGTGCTCAAACGGAAACTAACATTCACACTCACTCATACACTGGCGGAACAGCCGCCAGGGGCAAATCGGGGTTCAGTATCTTGCCCAAGGACACTTCGACACGCAACCAAGGGGAGCCAGGGATCGAAACGCCGACCTTCCGATTAACGGCCACCTCCTGAGCCACAGCCGCCCCAACTGACCCAACTGAATTACTATAGTTGTAAAAAAAAAAAAAAGCTTACGATAAGAGTAGTGTGAATCAGGGGTGAAAATTAACTTGTTAGCTCACCCGCCAAGCTGGCTGGCAGATGAAAAAAATCCACAGGCCAAAATAATATATTGCCTTTTGTGTCACATATACATTTGTTTCCTTCCTTTTAATTGAGATAATAATGGAATTATTTCAAATACAACCCTCAAGAAGGATCATTCTCCTTGAGCTCTGGGGAGGACAGCAGGACCAACAGAAGATCTGACAGCAAGTCAGACACTGAGTGGACCACCATCTACCCAGCTAAAAGCTAAAAACACTCCTAGTACAACTTTTGTAATTAGCTGCTAACACTAGCAGCTTTCACGCCTTATTTCACGGGGGTATAGTGCCAATCTGCCGGCTTGCTGCACTTTATGAAAGGAATGGAGCAGATTTTATCCGCCTCTGAGCTGGGAAAGTGACAGACAGGAGACAGAAAGACGGAACGATTGGTTTGTGAAAAGTCACAGGCAGCATGCCGCAGCATGCTGCTGGTTCTTGTTAAGTAGGGCCGCTATGGGAAAACACACATGATTGCGGGGTAATGGCCTTTTCACACGGGATAAAACCTTTGCAGTATGACTAAGCGGATGCAACATATATGCGGATATTCTTTCCGCGCTGATCTCTGTATGAAAGCGACTACACTCTCCCCTCTTCCCCTCCCGACTCCTGTCGCCTGTCCCCTAACGCCCACCCTTACAAATCTACGCAAATCAAACAAGTAAGGTTGTTGTTTATGAAAAGAACACAAACAACAACCGATGAACGCCTCTAATCCGTGTGTTATAGAAATTATATGCCGAATATATTTACCCACCAATGTGGCGGGTAGCCTTCCAACATTTGGCCACCAGACTGAAAATCCAACCGCACTTGGCGGGTGGCTGGTGTTAATTTCCAACCCTGGTGTGAATGCTGCTGGGTTTTAGCATTTGCCCCGCCCTGTGGATTTGATGAGAGAACTATTTCCATTAAGGAAAGCAGAGCAGAGACAGGAGTGAGAAGATGGAAAACATGAGTGCACTTCTAGACAGTCTGCACAGGTTAGAGAGGAAAGAGAGCAGAGAGCCGGGAGCTGAGGAAGCAGCTGATGGATTAATTTGGGGAGTAAGAAGGATGTCACTATCGAGTGTTGAGGAAAAACAACATATTCTGCTCCAGGCAAAATGTTTAGGCATGTTGCTTCCTTTCCTCAAGCTCTCTCTGCAGTAGATATAAAGGTTGTCCAGACTACATTATTAAACAGCAGCTCATTCTGACATGTCAATAATTGAAGAGGTTTGATGTGGATACGCTCTAGAGCTGTTGGAGCAGTTTTAAGATGACTCATGCATCTCAAATAAATTTTACACAAATGTATTACACCGATGCTGTCCAACTGCAGAATCCTATAAGCATCAGCCACTGTCCTCCGCCTGCATCTCAGTCAGCAGAGACCACTGGGGGATGATGTAGCACCTATTCAGGCCCAGCCAGACTGAGACGAGGACATCAGGACAGAATCCAGTCAACACAAAGTCAGCCCCGTGCTCTACAAGGCCTAATGACTTTCCACTAGTCTTCTTTTTCTGTCCGACAGCCTCCCTCTGTAGCCTTGGGACTGTGTGCTCTGCTCGGCTGCGCTGCCAACCTTGCACCTCAAAGATTTATTGTCTAAGAATGCAATCAATCTGAGGTATGCTACACATGTCAGCACCCTCCTCTCGCCCAATCAGTGACAATTATGGCAACTGCTGGTTATTTATTGCATAGTCAGAAGGAGCTATCCTGAAGTGGACATGACCTCCTGAAATGTTCTTACTTACTGTGTTTTACCCCTACACAAGCCTGCCTAAATGAAAAGAATGACCTGCTTTGACCCTTGTGATGAATTACGGAGATACTGTGGAGGTTAAATACAGATTAACTGATGCGTTTTACAATCTTCAAATGGAAAAGTTAAGTATGCATACAAGAAGGTAAGGAGGAGTATGTTCCTGTTCAAGCCATTCAATTAAAGACAATGAAATGGTAGCTAATTCTGTTTTTAATTTTACAATGGTATTCAATTTGAGTTACAGCGAGAAGGTATCATCAAAATGTACTCCTCATATAAAGAATACTAGACACATTCATTAAGTGACCCTGATAAAACTATAGAAAGTGTCTTTTTAAAATCTAAATATATGTCATATTTTGATACATTCCTAAATGTTCTGGAGCTCCGCATTTTTAATCACAATATGGGTGGACTTAAATAGTAATATTTATTCCTATATCTATAAAATTATATTATAATTGTCACTGTTATTTGTGGATCCTTACCAGAATCATAATTTTATCACAATATGAAGATTATAACAGGCAACTATTTCTTTCCCACTTTGTGAGCAATTATTTGCCTGTAACACAGTTACATAAATCATTTTAGAACCATAAACATGCAACTGCATTGCAGTTTTAGTTGTACTTTCTATCTATATATGGCCCTGTGGTGATAATTAACTGCAGATGTTCAATGTATGGATCATTGTGATGACAAATAAAATCACACACTGTTACTCACGGAAAACGTGATGATGCCTGATGCTCTGGGCAGCAATCTGCACCAGGCTGCTGGATTCACAAAAACAGAGCCGACGGGTCCTCAGGCATGTTTTCACTGACGCAAAACAAGCCCCAGTAGCCTGGGTCTGGGACTGTTGCTAACTTTGGTTGGCCACACACAACTGCCGCGACATAATGTTCAATGCGATCCACACAGCTTTCTCTTAAACGTTTCAACATTCCTCAGAATGTAAAGACAGATAAGCGGTATGAAAACCTTCCAGCTGTGTTTTCCTCTGCCGGTGTTGCTGCAGCGGTCTGTGTGACGGCGGGAGCAGAGGGCTCTGTGAGCGGGCGGCTGGCCGGCCTCACACAGTGAATAGTGACGATTCTCTCTGACCAATCAGCAGTCTGTCGTGTTTTCACGTTACATTTTAGTATCACTCAGCTCACTTGGAACCTCCATGGAGGTGAGGTGATATGAAAAAAAGTACCTGGAAGCAGGTACAGGTACAACATTTCTACAATGGAAAACCAAACAAAGGCGAGTTGAGCCAAAGGGCCTCCGCTCAGACTAGCTTGGTTTGAGGGCGTGCCTGACCCCCGCTAGCTGCTTGGCAAGCTTTATGACGCGTTTTCATTGTGACATCAGAAGTAAAGGAAGTGAAGGGCTGGACTACAAACGAGCTGTTTTCAAGCGGTTCAGAGCAGAGTTTTCTGTGGGAGATGGGAACTCCCTTTGGGCTTGACTTTGGGCTTTTTCA
>NC_060166.1:1026627-1039532 GCF_021292245.1 Micropterus dolomieu | reverse complement strand
AAGGGCTGGACTACAAACGAGCTGTTTTCAAGCGGTTCAGAGCAGAGTTTTCTGTGGGAGATGGGAACTCCCTTTGGGCTTGACTTTGGGCTTTTTCACTTTGCGAACCTGTTAAAGGCACAAAAAAGATATATAACTCAATAAAGGAGAGGGGAAAAGCCAGAAAGCATAATACCACCTCTTTAAGTGATCTTTTTTTATTCCTAAATGAATTAAATCAAACACTTATTATTAAACATTTGCTGTACTGTTCTTGAGGAAAATTATATTGCTATAATTATCATTATTGTTTTATTGGCCAGTCCTGCTGGTACTCCCCATTCAAACGAGCAAATGCACCGAGCAGCTTCCACCTGCTCTGTCTCCGCCGACAGAGATTAGCACAGGTGAGAACAGGAACAGATGAGCGCCACATAGAGCCAGTTAAAAATATGCAAAAATATTTTCCACAGACATATTTATATGTTGTCGAATAAATAAACGCTTCGCGCCGGATTTCCGGCACAGTGCCTGAGAACTTTAAGCCCTGTATAAATAATCTTTAGCTGCAGTCCTACTTATATCTCATAAATCTCTGTACTGCAGAACATGCCAGATTCCCGGTGGCTACATATCTGTTTCCATCTACATCTAAAATGAATGTGGTAATGACTGACTGATGTGGAAATACCACACATAGCACCTTTGAGGCATGCCCGAGGACAATCCTTCTCCTGTGTCTGGGTCCCGATCTCTTCCTCTTTCTGTGGCATCTTCACCTCTCCCCTCCAGTCATTCCTCTAGCAGCAACCTGAGCCCCCCACCCAGCTCCAGGCTTCTACAGCTCACAGACAAAAACAGCTTTCAAATCCAGCCGCATACAGCACTGCACAAGGAGCAAATAATTCCTTCTCCTTCAAGTGCATATGCATGAACACACACCTCACACTCTTAACCCCTATATCTTACTTTTTCCACCCCTGACACACTGAGGCCAAACTGTGTTCTCTCTATGAGCGGCTCCGTTAGGCCTCTATCCACAAATGTTATTATGACTCCCAGTGATTCCGTGGCCTCTCAACAGGGGGGAGGAGGGATGGGACTAAACTCGATGTTTCATTCCTACACCCACCAACACCAATCTAGAAGAAGTACATGGATGAAGAGTGTCAACCCTCATGTTTTCAGCTGGCCCAGAGAGGAAACCAAGCAAGGCTGCACTGCAGTTTCTCGCCATGAATGAACAAATTACCTTCACACCTCAGCATACATTTCACATAGAGAGAGAATGAGCCCAACAAACAAATCCCAAATCCCAGAGACAGATATGTCAATACTTGGACCAATAAAACCCAAACTATTTGAATGAACTGAATTTTATTTTTATTTTTTTATGGACTGGAAAGAAACCTTTCATGCACACAGTAATGCTTTAAGGTGGAAACGTGAGTCGGGTTGGAGAGAGGAGTTTGTTGTGGTGGAGTAATGTTAGAGGGGGTAGCTCCGCTTTAATCTTGAGAAGCTGCAGTCTCTATTCATTAGTCACTGTAACTTACACTGTACATTTCCAGCTAAACTGAGGCTTATTGCGGACCCTTTTCTCTCTGCTCTGCTCGCCTGCCATTCACCAGTCTTGTGCAGAGTTGTGCATACCCGCCGACAACTGCATGCACAACTCGGCACAACACCAGCTAAGCTGGTGCTCTGTCTCTCTTACTCTTTTACCACATACATACGCTACGCCAACACATGGACACTGCCCCCCTACCTTAAGGGTTATAGTTATAGTTTGGGTTTATTCACGCACTTTAAAAAGATTTATTAACAGCTTCTTTCTTTTCACCAGGGTACCCCCAGGACAAGACAAGAAGATATTTTAACACTATTTAGATGAAATATTCAATGCTGAAATATATAAATGGGTGGTCTGCGAGTCCTCACCTAGAATATTTTGAGCATTAAACACTTAATTTCCTGCATTCTGGAGACATTTTCTGAACCAATTTATGGTAGAATTGTCTTTATTTATATAAACAGAACCCTTCTCAAAGCATTTTCTTTTTTTTCTTTTTTTTTTTTAACATTTCTTGTTGCAAGCCATTTTTCATAACACATTTAAAAAATGCTTTATAAAATTACATTATATTACAATTTTTGTCACACAAAGAACTCTTATGGTGTGAAACCAAAAATAAAAAATAAATTGTGCAGTTTGAGTTGTTACAATTAGTTACACCTTGGCTAGATAAGGGGCGGTGCAGTAGTACAGTGGTTAGCACTCACAGGTCGTGGGTTCAAACCCCGGTTGCCCCGGCCTTTCTGTGTGGAGTTTGCATGTTCTCCCTGTGTCCACGTGGGTTCTCTCCGGGTGCTCCGGCTTCCTCCCCCCATCCAAAGACATGCAGGCTAGGTTGATTGGTGACTAAATTGCCCTTAGGTGCGGATGTAAGTGGTTGTTTGTCTATGTGTGGCCCATGCGATGGACTGGTGACCTGTCCAGGGTGTACCCCGCCTTTCGCCCGATGTCAGCTGGGGTTGGCTCCAGCCCCCCGCGACCCTGTACGCAGGATAAGTGGTTGATGATGGATGGATGACTAGATAAGGTAATGTAATGTATTATAGCCTAACATGCCTATGTAAAAGCCAATTGCTTTAGTGATTATTCATCCTGTTCTGTTTTTGCATCTAAAGGCTGCTTGAAATACAGTAGTATTGACTTGAAAGCAGCAGGGATAAGGAGTTGGGCTCCAGTTCCAGTTTTCCTCTTCCCAGTTATCGGCGCATCTTGGTGATGTAAGTTTAATGTGTGGATGTTTCCAATCACATAAGGTTACCCTACAACAGTGGTGCAACGCCGACACGGTCCTCGTTTCATCTCCGTTGCTGTTGTAACATCCGCTGTTTCATTTGTGCTCGCCATAGTTTGGCTGACTTGCACGCCGATCCACTTGCTGTGCTAACCTGTGCCACTGCCCTCAGCCTCGTCCCCTAACTTGTCCATATCTCTGGCCTTCTGAACTTCAGAGACTTGCCCATTGTTACTGTGCTTTCAGACCAAAAGCGAAGCGAGCGTTCGTGGCGGTGAGTTTCCATACAAAGTCAATGCAAAGACGCGTAGAGCTGCGATTTCCTGTCAGACGGCACAAAGCGAAGGGGGCGGTGCCAGCGACGCAAAGGCCTTAGCGTGAGTTAGGTTTGTAATCGCCTTCTCGCGTTGTGTGTGAACACTTGCAGCGAATGTACTCACGCGAGGAAAGCGTCACGAGGATTAAATTTGCGTTTGGTCTGAAAGCACGTTAGCTTACGTTAGCTTGTTAGTAGCACGTCAGAGACATAAATATCAGGAAGAGTTGGCCGACTTGACATCCACATCCAGCCAATGAGAGCAGACAAAACACTTTTTAATCACCTACAGCTCTCTCTGTAGCTCAGAGAGAGCTCTGCTACCTACGTGTGCTAATCCATTCTTTCACCCAGATTCTTTGTCTTTATAATTGCTATCTTCATAATAACAAACAACAGCGGTTTCATGTGTAGGTTCGCGTCATTTCCGGTTTCACATTTCACGTGTGTTTTCTTGACAAAACCTGGTTTGGAGACCAGCCGTCGGGTGTCAGCTCGTGTAGTGTGTGAACCCCCCGGTCACCGAACACCACAACGGCTTCAAGACTCCCGTCACAAGACGGCAAGTTGTATAGTGTGAACGGCACGGCCATCGGCCAACGAATGAAAGTCATGTAATCTGTACAAGTCTTAGGTCACATCAAACGGAGTAAACTGTAAAGTCACACACACAAAAAGTGTTTATGACGTTAAGCCATTTATTTAATCTTACGAAAGGACAAGAAAAAATTTGAGACCTAAACAAAAATTAATACTTTGTTAATGAAATTGAAATTTATTTTTCAAGCCTTATTTTTAGAACATGAAATTTAAGACTTTTTTAATGCTTTTAAGACCCCCGTGGGTACTCCGTTTCACATTTTTATTTACAGCATTATGTGTTGATATTTCAAAAATTTCAAGGCTGTATATTAACTTATTGGGGAAAAAACAGTTGTTCTAAGTAAAATCAGACTTTGCATCCCCATTTAGTCAAAATGGTACGATCCTTGCTTCATAACGGCTCTGCAAAGCTTCGACTGTGCAATTGTGAGTCGAATCAAGCTCCTTCTAACAAAACATTGAATCTTTGACTGGGTCACTCCTATGATCACATTATTTCACTTCATGACTAAATTGCAAGACTGGTGTATGATGCACAGTCACCTTACGGGTGTTACAAGATGGGTGGTGATGGCGCATAGATAAGATGCTTGCTTTTGATGTGGGAGACCTGGGTTTGATTCCCACTGAACCCACAGACATCCACCATGTGTCCCTGAGCAAGACACTTCTTCAACTACTCCTAGTTGCTTCAGAGGTGTGCGACCTCTGACATGTATAGCAATTTTAAGTCGCTTTGGATAAGTACCAAAACGCTGGTGTCAGCAGAGGCAATCCACAAACTGATACGCCTTCCTCTGTACTAGGGCTTCACCAAAAATCAAAATCACGATTAATTGAACATTTCACCTCGATTACTGAACTATAATTTTGTTTCTGAATGTTGTTTTTGCCCTCATATTTCAGTGACAAGGTCAGTACTGTAAATATGCTTAACTATTAAAGCTGGGTTTATTTATTCACAGATTTCACAAATCTGTGAATAAATAAATAACCAACATGGGGAAATTACTTCGGTTAGAAGCTCTGAATTTCAGTTTTGATTACTTTTCAATTAACTGTCCAGCCCTACTCGGTACACAACTTATTTATGCAGAGAAAATAACCTTGGTAATGTTAACATGAAGTGGTATCAGTGCCGGCTCCTCTGTGATCCATCTACGAGGAGGAAACACATGGTGAGGACCTGAATGGCCATTCTAAGACTCTTAGAAACAAATCTCCTGTAATTGGATGCTGGAGGCTTAACAACACCACTGTGACTGACGCTGATGGCTGATGGGTCATGATGGCTTGAGTCTGGTGAATGGACCAGGCTCAGAGCTCTGGCTGCAGCTTGTCAGGCCCCAGCTGCCTGCATACTGCCTGTTGCTTCGGCCAAAATATTGGGATGCACCAAGACATCATTTTCAGTTATTAAATCAGCTAAACCAGAGTTGCTAAGGTAGTAGGACACCATTTTTTAAACCTCTTTTTAAACACAAACCCATCTAAAAGTTTTTAAAAAGGAGACCTGATCTGAAAGGAACTTGCGGACAGTCAGACCTGGTTCAAAATAGACACAAGAACAAATAGACTCGATCTCAAAAGAGGTGGACCCAAGTGGAGCCAAACAGATATAGAACAGCAACACTGGCCGGGACCTCACTCATCAAGTATTTTTTATTTTCAAGGTCATCTAGGAAATAGTGATCTGGTTGTGTGGGGCACTGTAGGCAGCCTGCTCATTTAGACATTTCAACATGAGCTCAAGTCAGATAGTTAGATTACACATTTGGAAGTGCCTTTTCACCAACCTGCAGCAGTTCCTGAGCAACACAGCAAAATCTGAATGAAGCTTTTTATGTGTTCCTGGATTAGCGGGTGTCGTTTCTTCTGAAACGATGAAGTTAAAAGGACCGTCGCCTTGTTTGATGACCTGCAGGGAGAAGCTACCTCCTCTCTGTCACTCTGTTTAGACACAACTGACCAATATGTGGAATAAGCACGTCATTTAAAATGATGATTTAAGACGGCAGGGAAGTTCAAGTGGTGGCAAGAGCCAAAAAAGTAGAGGTAGGAATGAGAAGTCGGGGAGGGAGAGGAGCTTGTGCAGCAGCACTGATACACTGTGGCAGCTCTACTTCTTCGTCCTCTCTGGGTGGACTGAGGGCAGACTGCACTGGATAGTGACTCACTATCGCCTCTCGAGGCACAAGTGGCATGACAAGACAGGGCGGGCTGGGGCTAGCGGGTTAGCATGCTGGCTTCAGTAGATATCTCTGCAACACAACAAATAGGCATCTTTGACGTAACGTCGGTTACTTTTTCATATTCAGTTGATCATATTGGTTCATGTTTTGAATGTGGGGTTTGGCAGGAGGAGAGGAGTCATCAGAACTCAATATCCAATCTGCTCAAACCACAGCAGAACAACAAGGAGTGAATATTTAGATGATGACAGGCGGGTGGATTATGGCTTACTGGTTAGTGCACTGCACCAAATGTAGGCCAACGTCAGCAGCAGAGCTTTAATCTCCTTTATCTGCTGGGTAGTAGCTGTTGGTCTGCTCTGAAGACAAGCAGAACTACAACTGCAAGCAGTTGTAACCAAGGTCCACGCCACCCATTCCACTCTTAACAATGGATGTCGGCGACCCAATGTAATTCACTGTGTTAGACCACCAGCCACCCGATGTTACAGTTTGTATATTATAGTCTGCCCGATATCTAGAGAGCAGCAGCGAGTTCAAATGCTGGGATAATGAGGAAGAAGTTGGTATGAATGAACATTAAAATTAAAGGGAGAGATGGCTGGTCATTAGTACTACAAGGGTTTTTGAACCTCTTTTGCCCCTGTCGCAGTGATTTTGCAGTGATTTTAGAAGCCGGTACATGATGAGCCTTTTTTAGACAGTATATAACACTGACTGACGGTGACATGGAATTCTTAATAAGAAATGAGAAACAACCATCAGTAATAAATCCAGAGTGATGGGAAGGCAGAGGGCTGAAGCATGACGCATGCCCCAGGAAACCCTCCAAACAAACTATTAAGGCACTTGGAAGATTAAAAAAAGTGTAAGAAATGAAGAAAAGTGGCCACAAAAAAGTATTTTAATTTCTCCAGTGCTAAAATTTTAACACTGTGTTGCAGAGATATCTACCGAAGCTAGCCCCAGCCCGCCCTGTCTTGTCATGCCACTTGTGCCTCGAGAGGCGATAGTGAGTCGCTATCCAGTCCAGTCTGCCCTCAGTCCACCCAGAGAGGACAAAGAAGTAGAGCTGCCCCAATGGCTATGAATGCTGCTGCACAAGCTCCTCTCCCTCACCGACCTCTCGTTCCTTCGCTACCTCTACTTTTTTGTCTCCCACCACCACTTGAGCTTCACTGCCTCTGTCTGGGCAGAGTCTGATATCATCATTTTAAATTACGTACTTATTCCACATATTGGTCAGCTGTTTCTACCTTTTTTTACAACATGTGGCTAAAATCAGCACATTCCTGCCTATAATAGTGGTATCAGTATGAGCCTTACACAAACAGCAGTCAAAACATCAGAATCAGCTTTATTGCCAGGTATGTGTACACATACGAGGAATTCGACTCAGGATTGTACATTGCTCACGATGTGCTTACTCATATAAAAATACCATAACAATAATAAAATAATAATAAAACAAAATCAGAAACAAACTACAGTATAGACAACACTAATGTACACACTATGAACAAAATAATATAGAAATATTGACAAATAGTGCAGTAATCTATTAAGAGTATATAAGAGTAAACTATTATTCTCATTATGTACATGTTGAAGGTGGATGTGATATACAGGTACACATACATGCATACTTGTACACAGTGTGATGGAGCATAGTGCAAAGGATGCTGGAATAAATAAATAAGACTTATGACCTGAGGTAGGTGTATTGGTATACAGTATATACAATATGACATAGTATGAACAGCACTGAAATAGAGAATTGTGAATAAATAAATAATAAGTGGAAACCAGTAAACAGGTGCTGATTAGAGACAGAGTTACTGGGTTATTGCACAGGAACATACTGTCCACGTTGTGCAAAATAGTAAGATAAGATCTTTCAATAACCTATAACTATCTGGCGTAAGCAGAGAGCTGTCCATGTCTACGCTCCAGAACTGGCAACTTTCCAGTGATCCTGTTGCTCCTTCTACGTCCGATAGCTGGTTGTGTAAGTCATGATCACTACATCAGGTTAGAAATGGGGGAGCTTGTTGAGGGCCATACACTGACGATAATCTGCCTAAAGAGAGACCTGGCTCTAAGGAGAGATCCCATGTCAGGCCACACACACACACACACACACACACACACACACACACACACTACAAGTTTGAAGACACCTGTGATGCTAACTGCAGGACACACCTTAGTTTAACATGTCCCTATGGTCAAATTATTTCCAATCTTTTCTAGGGGTACCATCATTTTTGTCCAGGCCAGTTTCATTAGTTTGTTTTTGAAAAGCATTCTGTTGAGCCACAATTCAAAAGCAATGTCTGATTTTCATCAGTTAATTTTATTATTATTATTATTATTAAATTATTACTTTTGTCAGATTCAAGTTATCATTGTGGGTTTTTCTTTCTTTAACGGAAGGGTACCAACAATTTTGTCCATGTCCGTATATGTATCTATATATGGATACTGCAAGTATGCGTTAAGCATTTCATTAGGACAAGGACCAGCCCCATGACAAGGTGCCCCTGATAACAGGAATACATGCTTTCAAAAGCCGCCTCTGATAACTGAAGACCTGCCTCTGGCATCCAGGCGACATTATCTTCAACATGTTTCATCTGCATGTTTACAGGCCAGCGATACACAGACACTGCATGCACAATCATCGGTTCACTGTATGCTCTGTTGAACGGACGCACGTGATCAGCTTATTAATCAACCAAAACAGACATTTTCAGGTTGTGGTAGGGGACCAGTGGGGCCTGTTTTGGTTGTTTGATAAACTGATGAAGATTATATCATGGAAAATGAGAATCTTGTGAGTTTTCCTTTTTATCAAGCACCAAAAAATTGTAGCATGAAATGTTAATTTGTATTACAATGCAAAGTGACTAATAATGTGACTATTGCACATGCACACATTGCAACATCAATTCTGTAAACAATATCATGCAGCCCTAGTAATTTGTGTATTAGCGTAGCTTTTTAAATCAACTTTACATTCTACATCATTTTCCCACATTTCCCAGCAGTCAGTGCTAACCCTATGGTTTCATTCTTGCCAGGAGTTTGTCAGAGTTAAAGCGTGAGAAAGAAATATGTCAGGGAGTTGGAGGCCAGGACAATGACTAAGGCCTAGAGTGGCAGAGCTTTGCAGCACCAGTAAATGCCAGAAAAGGAGGGATGTGGAAAAAGTAGAGTTCTTTCAATAGTACTGAAAGATTACTGCAATTCAGTATAAAATTTCATAGATCGGCAAACGCATTCACTTAATGTGTTTTGAAATTCCCGTGTCTTCTCTAGAGGGAATATGTATGCTCCCTGCAGCAGCCAGGGTTAATTCCAGCCCACGTCATCCCCTTCTTCCTCCCATTTTCCTGTTTTCAGATTCACTATCCAAATAAAGGGATGGGTTTTTTTTTTGTCTTACCATTAATATTTTTGTACCTAAAAGACACGCTGTCTTTATTTTTGAACCCTGATGTATATAGGTTGTATTTGTTTCATAGGTATCTTTTGTATTTGCAAAACAAAAAGTATTTGTTTGTTATGGTTGGTCTGGTTTTTAGTGTGTGCAAAGAGGGCTGCAAATTAACATCCGCCAAGCACCGAATGCAGGTAGATTTTCCGTTTGGCGGGTAAATGTATTCGGCATGGTGTCACCATAAAATAGCTATTTGAAGGTAACTAACAGCAGACCGGCGTTCTTGTTTGTTGTCTGTCGTACACGAAGTGTTCCCCGTTGTACACAGGGATCTAAAATCATGTAATATACGGATTATTCATTGCTGTTTACGTTTCTTTTATATTACTTGTGTTAGATTAGATTTGTAAAGGGGTGGGTGTTAGGGGACAGGAGTTGGGAGGGAAAGAAGGGCGAGTGTAGCTGCTTTAATACAGAGATTCCACATTTGCTCATTCATACCAGAGATGAGTGCTTTCATACAGCAATCCGGCTTTCCGAAACCAGAGGCGTAGAAAACAACAGTTACGTGTAACAACACCGGAATATGGCTTTTCACACAGACAACATTCCGTCTCTGTGTTTATGTCATTATGACATTAATTCAGCTTGCTCTGTGCCAACCAATCCACCTTTTTACCAGTTGAAATATGTAGTTTGTAATATTGCACTTTCCAAAAAGACAGAAAATAGCTTAATCAGTCCTTATGACCAATTGCAATACATTTAAATGGCTAATGCAGTTTTGCACTTGCCAACTGGAAGGTTCTCAAAATGAATTCATTTCATTTATGAGCGTTATGAGTTGTGGCTAATTGTAGCTCACCCAGTCCTTTTTAACCTGTTGAAATACTTTTAAAGGGCTGCAACCAGTAGGCTACAACCATACAACCAGTAACAAGTAGCCTAGTTTTCCACCTGCCAAAAAGTGATTGCAGCCTTGACCTTGTGACTTAAATAAGAAAAATAGGCAACAAAAGTCTGTCTGGTCAGTTTCTGTCTGGTCAGTTTCTGTCTGGTCAGTGTGGACTGACAGTTAGTTTTCTGAACATTCTGAAGACTGAAACCAACTACTGCCAACTTTAGAATGTTGGTGTTAGTTGGGCGCAGTCTGAGCAGTGTGCAAGCACCTTTAGAGGGAGGTCGGGCATTAGAGGCAGCGACAGTGTAGAGCCAGAAGAATCCGTGGCTACACTGTTTCAACCTGACCTTTATTTTCTAAGATGGAAGAATGTAGAAAGTTGCGCGCTGCTGTGGAGAGCGTCCAGCTGCAGGAACACATGGATTAGGAGCATCGGACTTCATCCAGCCAGAGGGAACAACCACTGATTGTCCAGTGCGCCGGTTCCACTGGCAACACAACTCATAGGTCTAACGGTGGAGAGGCAGTGGGCGCTGGAGCCTACAGGGCGAGAGGTGGGCTGCAGACAGTCGGTGATCCCTCTTGCTGGATTAAGCCCACTACTGATTTACGCAAGATCCATGCTGATAGGCTACAGAAAAATAGAAATGATTGGCAAAAATAGCATATTGTCGATTAGAGACCCCCCAAAATATTACAAATCATGTTTTCAGGGGAGCTCATGTCTTATTAAGAGGAGTACAGCTCCCCCCGGCTCCCCCGTAGTGGCTCACCCTGGTCGTAGCGAGAAAAAAACCCATATTAGAGTATTTTCTTAGATCGCTCAGGTAACCAGCTGCTTCAGATCAAAACAAAATGCTTCCTTGATGCTGACGTACTTAATCCAGAAATGGGAGAATCTTGAGTGATTGAGTGGCTCCTCCGGCTTGACGCAATCTTGCAAAATAAGTAGCCCATATTCTCATATCTTTTTTCGTAATAGGCCTATAGTGCTCACTTCTACAATCATATTTACCATAGTTGATATGAGATGCGACTTGAAAAGAAATAGCCATATAGACTATAGGCTATAAAATAAAATAAATAGCTTAAATATGTAATACTGACTTTTTCTTTCACACTGTACACAAACACCGTTCTCCTGGTTCTGGCCCTCCATTCACCCCAACCACATTCTCAGTCTTTTCTGTTAAATATCATATAACCTACCTGCCTTTACCGTCACAAACTGACGCTACAGGGCTTTTCCCATTATGTAGACCTATGACGGGATCTGCAGTGCGTTACAAACAGACACCGATAGATCTTGGCCATGCCATATGTGACGAGTCGGGATACAACACCGGTCAAAGATAGAACAAAACGCAGCTCCTTTGTTTTCAGTTATGGCTTTAAAACAGAAAAACAAAACAAATGTCTGTTTCTGTTTTCCATTTTTTCCATTGTTCTGTTTTGGTTTTAAAACAGAATAATGGAAAAACAAAACATACATGGATTCAGAAGATATTCACTTCTAGCTCGCTGAATTAAAGGTTTATTTCCATCACAGCAAAACTGATATTTCCTCTGACATTTTGAGAGTGTATTTTGTTTATTTAACAGACTAAAAAAAGCTAAGAGGCCTTATGTGACGTAGCAAACTCACCGCTCAAACTCATCTCCTAGGAGGAAGGCTGAGCTGTACTATTGGACTATCACCTCTCCAGGCACAAGGTCAGAACTGTTGCTTCTTCACAAACTGTTGATGATATTTTTTTGAATGTTAAACTCAAATTCTAGCCATATCTTACACTGCACCTTTAACTTTTGGCAGGAAATTAGCTCCCGTTTATTTTTTCCATGCTTTTATGTTGACAGGTTTTTGTAGTAGTATTCCTTTGTCGAGTATCATTAGAACATTCTGTGAATAGTGAAAAAATCTCCGTGTTATTCATTATTAGCTGTCATTATCACAGGGAGAGGCCACTTTCACACTTGTTTTTTCTAATCAGATTTATACAGCTAACCTCGGTATAAAGTGCAAACTGTTGCTTTGTGAATGGAGAACAAAAAAAAGAAAACAGCATTCTGCTTCAACAGTCCTGGCATAAAGGAAAGCAGGAGCAAGAGCTGGCAGTGGGCTGAACTTGGGAGGAGCCTAGCTTGCTCTGGCAGCACCGACTAGGCCAGGCTTTCCCAGTGGGTTTAAGGATCTGGCCTAGAACCTGGCTTTTCAAGAAGAACCAGACAATAGGCTTCATAAAGAAACTTTTTTTCCTTTTTCTTGACCTAAAACTCACTCACATTTGTGTATGAGGTTTGCCAGTATGAGAGTTCCACATCAGATTCACCAAACTCTCTTCACTGGACTTGTACATCTGTTGGTACGGCCTGATAAATAATAATAATGCATTTTATTTATAGGCGCCCTTCAGAACATTCAAGGGCACCTCACAAAACACAATAAAACATCAGTATATCAATAAAACTTGCAAAAACTAAAATTACAGTTCATAGAATCAGGGTACATAAACAATTGATAAACAAAAGATTGTTGTGACAGTGATCATGTTAGATCAGTTTAACATGATGTGTTTTCAGGCAGGATTTAAAAATGGAAAGTAAGTCAATGTTACGGATGCCTGGTGGAAGGGAGTTCCAAAGGCAAGGAGCAGAGTAGCTGAAG
>NC_060166.1:1024420-1026527 GCF_021292245.1 Micropterus dolomieu | reverse complement strand
CTAGCTTGCTCTGGCAGCACCGACTAGGCCAGGCTTTCCCAGTGGGTTTAAGGATCTGGCCTAGAACCTGGCTTTTCAAGAAGAACCAGACAATAGGCTTCATAAAGAAACTTTTTTTCCTTTTTCTTGACCTAAAACTCACTCACATTTGTGTATGAGGTTTGCCAGTATGAGAGTTCCACATCAGATTCACCAAACTCTCTTCACTGGACTTGTACATCTGTTGGTACGGCCTGATAAATAATAATAATGCATTTTATTTATAGGCGCCCTTCAGAACATTCAAGGGCACCTCACAAAACACAATAAAACATCAGTATATCAATAAAACTTGCAAAAACTAAAATTACAGTTCATAGAATCAGGGTACATAAACAATTGATAAACAAAAGATTGTTGTGACAGTGATCATGTTAGATCAGTTTAACATGATGTGTTTTCAGGCAGGATTTAAAAATGGAAAGTAAGTCAATGTTACGGATGCCTGGTGGAAGGGAGTTCCAAAGGCAAGGAGCAGAGTAGCTGAAGTCTCTTAACCCCAAAGTGGTCTAAGGGCAGGAGGTGCAGTGAGGTGAAAAGAAGAAGACCTAAAGCTGATGATACACGGGGCAACTTTTTGAGCAATGTTGCTGGGCAATCTTGCTAGTGGCAAGTCCGACTATGTTTAACAGATAGCGGCGGTGCAGGGCGGGTGGCGGGGGAAGGGGATTACGGTAGTAGTCTTAACTCATTACCATTGACGGCAACGTTGCCCTGCACGATTGCTCTAAAAGTTGCTCTTTGTATCATCAGCTTAAGAATACAAGTGGGTGTGTTTATGTGAAGGTGGTCAGTCAGGTACAGAGGAGCGAGGTTGTGAATGGCCTTGACGGCCAAGAGCAGAATCTTGAAATCAATGCCAATGAAGCTGCTGACGGACAGGAGTGATATGATTAATAGAAGAGGTTCTGGTGATGATGCAGGCAGCAGATATCTGAACCAATATTTTTTTTTTTTCTCGTTATTACATTAAATTAGTGAAAAAAAAACAGATGATCAACCACCATGATGATGATGATGATGATGTAGACATTATTAGGGCTGTCAAAATAAGAGAATTAGGCACTGAATTTAGCAGGAAAAAATTGGGCAAAAGAGGCATTTGTAACTATTTTAGTCTTCTGACTGACTAACATTGCTATTGCATATGAACAGTGAATGAATGCATGGTAAATAATTTGATTAATTAATTACAAAACTGCAAACTAGTTACAATACTTGTAGTTAATTAGATACATTTTTTTAATCACTTGACAGCCCTATTTATTATATGTATATTATTGTTATTAACAAGCTCTTCAATTAATAGTCTACCTATCTGTGCATAAATTAAAAATAAATGACATGTGCATTAACAAACGCTGCTGGCACACTAGATGTCTACATCTTTGTATAGGTAATGCTTTATCCTGTGGCCCTACAGTGTTTTCCAGCTAATAAGTCCCAGCTATACACTCACCTAAAGGATTATTAGGAACACCATACTAATACTGTGTTTGACCCCCTTTCGCCTTCAGAACTGCCTTAATTCTACGTGGCATTAATTCAACAAGGTGCTGAAAGCATTCTTTAGAAATGTTGGCCCATATTGATGGATAGCATCTTGCAGTTGATGGAGATTTGTGGGATGCACATCCAGGGCACGAAGCTCCCGTTCCACCACATCCCAAAGATGCTCTATTGGGTTGAGATCTGGTGACTGTGGGAGCCATTTTAGTACAGTGAACTCATTGTCATGTTCAAGAAACCAATTTGAAATGATTGGAGCTTTGTGACATGGTGCATTATCCTGCTGGAAGTAGCCATCAGAGGACGGGTACATGTTGGCCATAAAGGGATGGACATTGTCAGAAACAATGCTCAGGTAGGCCGTGGCATTTAAACGATGCCCAATTGGCACTAAGGGGCCTAAAGCGTGCCAAGAAAACATCCCCACACCATTACACCACCACCACCAGCCTGCACAGTGGTAACAAGGCATGACGGATCCATGTTCTCATTCTGTTTACGCCAAATTCTGACTCTACCATCTGAATGTCTCAACAGAAATCGAGACTCATCAGACCAG
>NC_060166.1:1022793-1024320 GCF_021292245.1 Micropterus dolomieu | reverse complement strand
TTCACAAATGCTTTGCTGCATACCTCGGTTGTAACGAGTGGTTATTTCAGTCAAAGTTGCTCTTCTATCAGCTTGAATCAGTCGGCCCGTTCTCCTCTGACCTCTAGCATCAGCGAGGCATTTTCGCCCACAGGACTGCCGCATACTGGATGTTTTTCCCTTTTCACACCATTCTTTGTAAACCCTAGAAATGGTTGTGCGTGAAAATCCCAGTAACTGAGCAGATTGTGAAATACTCAGACCGGCCCGTCTGGCACCAACAACCATGCCACGCTCAAAATTGCTTAAATCACCTTTCTTTCCCATTCTGACATTCAGTTTGGAGTTCAGGAGATTGTCTTGACCAGGACCACACCCCTGAATGCATTGAAGCAACTGCCATGTGATTGGTTGATTAGATAATTGCATTAATGAGAAATTGAACAGGTGTTCCTAATAATCCTTTAGGTGAGTAGTTGTCTGCATGCATTTGTTAGCAAGCATTTTCAAGTGGAAATGAAAAATATATTAGTTTTAGCTTGTTTAAACTTAATCAATTCCAGTAGGACTTACAATCATTCTGATTTTTGGGTTAGACACTGCAGAGTGTAATTTCAGAGAAGGCCAAAACCATGCATTTACTCCAAATGGTTCAAGAACTACATTCAATTAACTTTGGATATGCCTTGAACAGGCGTTTTGCATGAATTTTATAGGAAAGTTAAGCAGTTAAAGGCAAAGTCTGATATACCACAGAAACACTTCTTTAAGTTTTATTCTGGCACACTTAAACAATTCAGTGCAACAACCTCCATTCTCCATCTTAGAAACATACAAAAAAACGGTTTATATGACGGTTAATATGTTGGTTGAAAACCATATGGAAAACTCTGATAGTAAAAGACACGAGTGGATACGAGACTTTCAAGATGATATTTCACTCATGGAATGGAATGAGTTTTAAAACACACACACTCAAACCATCAACACTCCTTTGAAAATGATACAGTTTAATTGGATAATGCGAACATACATCTCCCCTGTACAACCCTAATATACTTGATCTATGTTACAGTCACCAGGGTACATTATATCACTGTTTATGGAAATGTGAAGAGATTCAAAAAATTTGGAGCTCAGTGTTAAAGTATATCTCTCAGATTACAACGTCCCCTGTTAGCTTTTTGCCCTAAGTTATGTATTTTAGTCATTTATCCAGATGACTGTAATTTATCTTGTTAGGAAAGAAAAATGGTTGACATTTGTTTACTACAGGCCAAATACGATATTGCATTATGATGATAGAATGTTGGTTGCCCCTCTATTAACCACTGGTTAAATAACTTAACATCGGGTTTGGCTCTTGAGAAACTGACCTACACTACCGTTCAAAAGTTTGGGGTCACCCAAACAATTTTGTGTTTTCCTGAAAAGTCACACTTATTCACCACCATACGTTGTGAAATGAATAGAAAATGGAGTCAAGACATTGACAAGGTTAGAAATAATGATTTGTATTTGAAATAAGATCTTTTTTACATCAAACTT
>NC_060166.1:993161-1022693 GCF_021292245.1 Micropterus dolomieu | reverse complement strand
CCCCCCCCCCCCCCCCCCCCATAATGTCACCATCCTGCATTCCAGTTCACTGCTGGTGCAGCCACACATAGCCTGCTCTTCATGCTGCAGAGCTGTAATTCATGCAAATTCAGCACTCTGGTCTTCCATTTCTGTTTATTTTTGAATCGTAAGTGCAAACATTTATTTGTTCATCGGGCCTCGTTCGCAAAGCCTACTTTTAGCACGATGCAAAGGCACTGCTGAGCAGAGACAGAGGAAAAGCACATAGAGCGGTAGCCACAGGATGTCTGAAAATACACAAGGCTCACCACATACTGGGCCGTCTCAACACACTCCACAACAGGAAAGGGCCGACACATAGAGCACACAGATGCAGATGAATGCTTATCCTCTCATGAGCAAAATAATACTAGTAATATATATTATAATAACAATAAAGACATAACAGAAACAGGTCTGTGATTTGTGCTGAATAACATTCCATTTAAAACAACAATCATTTCGAAAATTAATAAATAATGAGAATATTTCCTGCAGGATGGATCTGACGGGCTGTATCAGTAAAATAAAACAACCCAACATATTCTCAGTACCTGATACTGAACACCCAAGTTTCAGTACAGACACAAAATATCTTTTCAACAATATAGTTAGTAAACCATGTTGTGACCATATTTTTCATTTATCAAAACACCACATCAGTGGTCACCAATGGTTAGAACCTATAGCATTGTTAATAGATACTGATACTGCTTGTTGATACCGATACTTGTCCATCCTCGCCATAATTTGCAAAAAATAAAGCTATCACATGAAAAGATTCAACTGTTTTTGTTTTTTTTCTACAGTTTTTTAATGTTAGAAAAATCTGGTTGTCAGGACGGCTCAAACTTAGGCTACCTAGCAGGTAGCTATGCTAGCTATTGGCTAACGAGCATACCTAAACCAACTGGACTCCAGTGTAGTGAAAGGCTCTAAATCTTTCACAACAAACTTGGTGACAGCCCTGTGACATTAAGCGGTCTTTTCCTGTGTCATTTTCTCCCTCCAGTGATGAAGAATGGGTGTGACTTGGGTTTCTGACTTAAAAATAAGAAGTGTTACCTTCAGACGTCATTTTTAGTTCAGCAAATCCCATCAGCATCAGAGCCAGGAGGTTTCACTTCTTTGCTAAAGCAGTGAAACATGCTCCTCTGCTTCAGACTTATAGAATGTACATATATTACATTTTGCTGGCTTTTCATTAAACTGAGTAAAAGCGAGCCCACATTTTTGAATGTTTTACCCTGTCAGCTGTGACTGCAGAGCACAGGACATAACCACACAGTTAAGCAAATTCAAACATAACTGCCTGACAACAGCAGCTTCATCATCATTTGGGGATGGTTATAAATTAGAAAATTAGTCATTTAGCTGACTCTCTTATCCAAACAGACTTACAATTACTCTATATGTCAGAGGTCACAAGCCTCAGGAGCAACTATGAGTTATTGTATTACTCAGAGACACATGGTGGATGTGTCACCGTGGGAATCGAACCCAGTTCTCCCACATCAAAGGCATGTGTCTTATCAACTGCGCCATCACATTTATGTAATGTTAGAATAAACTAACATTACATAGCGATAAGGCCAAAAATGTTATCACGATAAAAACATTTCATATCACCCAATATCGATAATTATCACAATAAATGTCAAATCATTATTTCTTTCTTAATTCTTTTAAAGGCAGATTTTTGCTCCTGAGTGAAAATTGAAGAAACCAGATGGTTATGTGGTTAAACTTTTCATTATGGTCAGAATGTGACAAACACTTTATGCCAAACAGTGGATTACTTAACAAATCTGAGTTAGCACATTCAAAACTATTATCTTTTCCAACAAATATGATTAGTTTCAGGCCTCTCTTCCTCAACAAAATAAATATTTTAATAGAAAAATGAAGTGCTAATTTGTTCGTGATTCAAATGAATTAAAGCAAATATTTATTGACAATATACTGAACATTTATTATATTGTTGAGGAAAATTATATTGCGATAGTTATCATTATTGTTTTATTGCCCAGACCTAAAAACGATGACAATAATGTGATATAATCTTCCTCAATAACAATATAAGCATGTTCATTAAATGTTTGATTTCCGAATGAATCAGCATTTATTTTTTCTATTAAGATATTTATCTTGTTATGGAAAATGCATTAAAAAATAGATTTTACTTAATTTTACTTGTGCATATTTGTTGAATTATTTTGAATGTTCTACCTCAGATTGGTAAAATGATCCACCATGACAAACACTTGCCACTCTTTGGCAAGTGTTTGTCATGTTCTAACCATAAAGAATAGTTTAAAAACACAATTAACCGTCTGGTAAATTCAACTTTCACTAAGGAGTGAAAATCAGCCTTTAAACTTTAAAGAAATAATGATTTGACATTTATCATGATAACATTTTTGGCCAGATCGCCAAGCCCTAGCAGGAACCTGTCAGTATTTTGGTACCGAGTGACCAATCAGGAACTGGTACCAATTTAGTACTGGTTCCTGATAGCCATCACTGATTCTTAGGCTGTGTCCGAAATCACCCACTACTCACTATATAGTGGACTATATAGTGAGTGACTATATAGTGAGCTCGCCATTTTGTAGTGTCAGAATGTATAGTGAATTATTATTCCCTATGTAGTCCACTCAATGTATCCCAGAATGCATTTTGAAAAGTAGTGTACAACCGATGGTCACTAACCAAGCCATATATACACCATCATGCACTGCGCTGATAGAAAAAACTGATTGTCCTACGGCAATGACGTAATTAACGGCGCCGAAATAACAACTGGGGTGGTGTCCGAAAGTGTTGTTTTAATAATGCAAGTGAGCTCACTATATACTGCTCTACATACAACTCCCTACATAGGGGGTAGGGAGTAGTGAATGAAATTTCGGACACAGCCTTAATGTATCCAGAGGGAGTTAAATTGTTGGGGAATACTGAAAAAAAGAAACTTTGTACTACTGGGAAGAGTTGCTTCTCACACTTCAGAACTTTGCTGAGGAAGAGAGAGAGTGACAGGGCCAGCATAGGGTGTTGGGTTGAGAAACAGTCAGAGAGATAAGAGCATGTTGAGGCACTTCTCATGAGTGTGGGCGGCTGACTTCCTGTGTATTACTCTTAGATGAACAAGCCAGGCTGGTCTATAACTATAGGCCCTCTGAGAGCTGAAGTACTTAACCAGAATTATATATTTATATTTTTTAAAAACTACTACTGTGAGACAGCACTGATGGGTCACTGACCTCCTCAGTATGTCAGTTCACTCTAACACAGGCTTCCTCATATTGCCCTGTGACTATGGCACACTGTGCCTTTAGGGAACTCTGTAGACATGATAAAAAATTACATCAACTTGTATTAAACATAAGACTCTACCCTGATCTGAGCTGAGGGGTCTATTTTGGGTCTATTCCAATGAAACATGATCAGAAAGATCAGTATTGTATTACAAGTTTTCTAAAATATTATAAAAAAAATATATGCAAATGAGGCAGTATCTAATGAAATATGTGCTAATTTGCATGAAATTTTAGGCTCAGAGTGTGAGGAAAAACTCATTTTGAGAAAACTGCCTGTAAAAATACATTGGTGTGAAAAAGTGTTTGCCAAACTGAAATGTTTCAGATCAAACAAATTGAAGTATTAGACCAACATAACACAAGTGTAATGAAGGTTTTTATTATTAAAAGGGGAAAAAAATTCTAACCTACATGGCCCTGTGTGAAAAAGTGATTGCCCCCCCCTGCTTTATCATATCTTTGGAAAGCTGAGTTCAATTTCTCTAGCCACACCCAGGCCTGAATATTGCCACCCCTGTTCTCAATCAAGAAATCACTTAAATAGGACCTCCCTGACAAAGTGAAGTAGACCAAAAGATCCTCAAAAGCTAGACATCATTATGTAATCAAAAGAAATTCAGGAACAAATGAGAAACAGAGTAATTGAGTTTTATCAGTCTGGAAAAGGTTATACAGCCATTTCTAAAGCTTTGGGACTCCAGCAAACCACAGTGACAGCCATTATCCACAAATGGCGAAAACCCACGAGTGGTCGGCCGACCAAAATTACCCCAAGAGGGCAGCGACGACTCATCCAAGAGGTAAAAAAAAACCCACAACAAAATCCAAAAAAAGGTAGGCTTCACTCGCCTTAATTTAGGTCAGTGTTCATGACTCTACCATAACAAAGAGTCTTGGCAAAAATGGCCTGCATGGCAGAGTTCCAAGATGAAAACCACTGCTGAGAAAAACATCTTTATGATCCCCAAGACTTTTGGGAAAAATACTCTGTGGACCTACGAGAGTAAAAAGTTAAACTTTTTGGAAGGTGTGTCTGCCATTGCATCTGGCATAAAAGTAACAGCATTTCAGAAAAAGGAGCAACATACCAACAGTAAAATATGGTGGTGGTAGTGTAATGGTCTGGGGTTGTTTTGTTGCTTCAGGACCTGGACTTGCTGTGATAAATTGAACCATGAATTCTGCTGTTCACCAAAAAAATCCAGAAGGGCATGTCCGACCATCTGTTTGTGACCTCAAGCTGAAGCGCACTTGGGTTCTGCAGCAGGACCATGATCCAAAACACACCAGCAAGTCCACCTCTGAATGGCTTAACAAAAGGAAGACTTTGGAGTGGCCTAGTCAAAGTCCTGACTCTGATTGAATCCGATTGAGATATTGTGGCATGACCTTAAAAAAGCGGTTAAGGCTCGAAAACCCGCCAATGTGGCTGAATTACAACAATTCTGCAAAGTTGATGATGATGATGATGATGTGTGAACACGACGTGATTATGATGGTGCTGTTTGCAAAGTGGAGGAAGAGAATCATCATTAGCTGCAGCCCTACAAATCACGTTGTCAGAAATCTATGCTGGCCAATCAGATTTCACGCTTAGCTTAAATATGCCTCTGTACTTTCATGATTGGTTGCTTGTACAAAGGAAATGACCATATTTGGATCCAAAAGCATCGTGCAGAACAGAGAGAGCTCTCCAAAGGTTCCCGGGTAGAATGCTAACTTTAAGGCAAAATCTACAGACGCAGACAGACAAACTGTAGTAAAATAAACTACTAAATTTATATTTCTGACTTTTTTTCCCCCCACTAGTCTGAAAGAAGACTTGTTAAGGAAGCAAAGTAGCCCAAAATCTTAAAATAGATCAGTTCATGAAAACAATGTTTTTGCCCGCCATATCTCACCTTAAAAACCAAAGACAAAAATAAGTGATTTTTAATGTCCAGGACGTCTGGAAAGCTGCAGTGACAACTGACGTAGCAATAAACAAATGATGCATCACAGAGAACATCAGAACTGATGTCAGAAAAGTCAACAAAGGGCAATCAGACATCACTCCTTCAAAAAGGGAAAATTAGCACTTAGACTTAGAATGGAGAGAACACAAGAAGTTTTTGGTCTTATGAAGGTTCAGTTGTCAGTGTCACAGTCTGCCCCACCAGACACAACTGTAATGACAGTCAAAGACACTGGTCTAGTAGAACTGGATCAGTCTCACACAACACGCACACAGCGTGAAGCTGCATTCTCTCCAAAGGCCAGCAGGGGGCGAGTTCCATTAGAAATTAATGATAAAATGTTGCTACTTCTCAGCTGATTTATTACCTCAGTAAGCACTTTTAAATGAGTTTATGGTCTCAGTCGCTAGTTTCAAGTCTTCTTCAACACAGCATGATGTTCATTTAGTATATTATGGTCCTATTTAGGGGAAAATAGACGATAATGTAGTGTATGCTTTTGGACGGGACTACCTTATGATTGCGAGGTCGCTACCATGGCAACCTGTTCATCAGGATAGAGGCGACTCGTGTCCGCTGCTCTGTGTACATTTTTCATAAATGGCTGTCAGCAGGAGAGCACGTCTTGTTTGAGTCTGTTAGTAGGTTTTGTTAAGTTGTTAAGTAAATTGTTTTGTTAACCTTTTTATTTAACACATTTGTTAAATATGTATTAAATGTATTTAATAAACGATTAAACACTTTTGGAAGGAGGGACAATAAAAATTGTCTTGTCAGTGGGTTTGAAACCTACTGGCCTGGTGGGGCCAGTTGCAATAAGTTTAACGTTGAGCCCTGCTATGCGTTTTCTTGCTATTTCTGACCATTTGATAAACAAATAATATCCACAACCTAGAGGAGTAAAGGTATAATTTAGAATAAAAAGTATAATGTTAGTATAATAATATGTTTACAGGTTACACTTTATTCAAATAGTGTGCCTACAGATAGTTTATTAGTTGAGATTTGAGCTGTTTCACTAATAAAACCCATTCTCTGATATTAGCCTATACCACTGTGGTTAAGATTTCATTAGGTTTGATTAGGGCTAATGTTATTAATAGTTCAGGTCAGTACAGGCTACTACATAGCCTACCATTAGTAGCCAATAATATTAATTCCAGTAGGACAAAACAGCAATTTCACTTTTGTGGGTTGTTGTTGCCAGTTGTGCAAGAAAAATGCTCTACATGGTGTTTAGTCTCTCATTTGAATGCAAAGTACTAACTTGTCAATAATAATAACCATACATACAGAACGAGTTCAACATTTCTAAAGTTTGCTGTAGCACCTTAATCTTTTCTTAAAAAAAGCTTTGGTGGACACAGGCCCTTACCGCAGAGTCTGTACTAAATAAACCAGACATAAAGAAAGGGTGAAATTGTGCATCACTACTCAATTTTTTTACATGACAGCACAGACAAACATGATGACGCTTTTTATCATTCACAGATCAACTCTCCTGGAATCTCATACAGTCAATTCATTAATCTGGGACCCTACGATTCCGCGATGCAGTAAACGCGGATGGAATCACGGAATTTGATAATAAAAATGGAGTCAGCTGTTAAACACAGAATGTTGCGGAATCTTCCAAAATGTGGTTGCAATTCATAAAAATTGGCATTTTCCATAGCGTTAAAAGCATCTTCTTCACAGCACTAAAGCCAAACAAGCTACACTGCTATGTTTTGGTTTCATTTGTGTGCACCCTGCTTGTCTCCTCTGCTCTCTTTGTGCTGTAGTGTTTCACCAAGGACACACACACACACACACACACACACACACACACACCCCTTCATATCATCAGCGTGCTAGCCAGGGCTCATCACTTCAGCAAACTCTCAAAAGTGCAACCACATCGCCAGATGCAAAATCTTCTTCTACAGTTTATGTGCAGGACATAAACTCATTAAAGACTTCATGGCTGTGTGAGCGGAGTCAGGTATTCCGTAGGAAAAAAACATAAAAAGCTACATCGAGCAGCATAAGGGAGCTGTCCTGCAATCAAGTAATAAGGGGGACAAATCACAGTACAAGTATTGCAATAATTCATGCATTGTGATTTGTGGCCATTAATAATTGCACATAGGCCTAAATTTGAACATTTCTATATGCACATTTGGTTCGATACATCAGATTCATTGATAGCGATTCCATTTTTTATATTTTCTTATAGAGTTGTTAAATAGTACTCATCCACCACATGATTACACACACACTTTCTGATGACAAAATGTGCTTAAATTGAACACAAAAAAACACAGAAAAATGAAAACAGAATTTGGCAAAAATTTAAATGGATATCATAAGGCCCTTATTAAACCTTGCTGTGTCATTTGCATTTGCTTGAGCAGACGGTCTAAGGCACAGCCATGTCTAGAAACGTCAGTAAACTGGCTGGTTGGAGTGAACGCTCCACCAGAGTGCACACAGAAACACACTCATCTGATGACGGAGCTTTTCTTGCTCTGTTGTGGTGGGTTGATTTGGGTAGCGGTGTCTTACCAACTTGGCCAACAATGGAAACACTCGCACAACTCTCAAAAAAGACTCAATCCAATCCAGCAGCCACAGTGACACCAGTTCAGCTGAAAATGTCCAGTTAATCCGTACAGTGAGGAAGAAGCCTTGAGTGTGCAGCAAGGACCACTTCTTTTTCTCACTTTATTCTTTGAACTGAATACACGTCCATCTTTGAATGACGTATGTGACTGACTTGAATTTAAAATGTGTTTGGAATTGTGTACCTCAGCCGTGAGTATTGTGGGCTTGAAGTGATAAAAATGACATACCTGTGTGTGCCGCTATCTAAACAAATCAAAACCTTGTCTTGTAAACATCACACAGCAGTGCAGGCAGGACATGGTGTACCGGCTAATGGTGTGCAGTTCTGTAAACCGAGCAGGGTCAGAGGTCAGCCCTCGGGTCAGGGCCAACACACACATACAAGGTTTGCTGCAATCTTGTGATGACCTACAACTGGTCATAATTCAGTTACACAGAGATTAAAACAAACCGTCTTGGCTCTCTTATTCCACTCAAAAACAAATACATCTGACCAAGCAGGCACGTTTACAACGTACAATTTGCTGTATTCAAAATAATTGCTCCAGAGGGGCTTGGGATCTTAACCATGTTATGCCCAATTCTGACAGCAGTTTTGAAAAAAAATCATGTCTAACACATTACAATCAGAGGAAAGTCTTCAAGGAGCTGTCCTACTGTCCGACTTATGTTTACTGAAGAACACATTGTCTCAGCTGCAAAGAAGGCTGTCCAACCTGAACAAGAAAGTGCAAGAGTACAAAGTTCACACCACTAAAATAAAAGACCCAAATTTTGAAAACTCGAATCATGGCTGAATAGGCTAAAAGCTCAGGAGGGAGAGACAATGCACAATAATTTCCCCACTCTCTCCTCCATGTACCATGTAGACCAGGGGTTTTCAAATTCTGACACTGTAGGCGCCCCTCAGACTAAACTGAGGCAACTGCACCCCCAAACAACCCCTGTTTACCATTTCGCAAATTGCCACTCATGACGCTCATTGGAATACTGAAGAAAACATGCTAAGGGAAAGTGCTGACTGCTGTCTTTTTTGTAGGATTTCTAAGCAGATTTATTGCCCTTTTATTCACAATGTACATTGGAGATAATGAAATGTAAACCACAACCCGGGTCCCTCTCTCTCCTTACCTCATAGGACCAGACACACTGGACCCCAGCAAACCGCCTGACACAACGGCCCACCTCCACATCCTCATGGGTGGTGTACATCTCCTGTAGACACTCTCGGATGTGCGGCACCATCCTCTTTAGGACCTCGCGGCTCATGATGACCCCTGGCCCTCCCATGCAGAAGTTCTCCCCAGGCTCCAGGGCTAGTTTCCCCAGCTCATCACGGGCCCCCATGCCTGTTTGGCCCAAGAAGATGGCCTCACTGCTGTTGAGGCTGCGCAGGAAGCTCTCCAGCTTCTCACTCTTGATGTAGACATCGTCGTCGGCCCTCATAAACCACTCGTACTTGTCCAGGTAATGGTCATGCATGTACTTGAGCATCATGAAAGACTTCTTCTGCGGTGGGTACGAGTCATCCACATTACTCAGAGCCACTATGGGAATGGGGATGGAGGTGTCAGAGCCCTCACTTGAGAAGAACTCCACGCGACCTGGAATAGTTTCTGCCCATGTTCTGTAAACACAAACACACAATAAAAAAACACACACACACACACACGTCAGATAAAAACTAAGTGGGATTATGTGTAACATGTAACAACCTGCAGGAACAGGAAACAAGTGCCCAGAGGGCTTTTTCACAAAAGGAGAATTTAGAAATCCAGGATAACAGAAAAAGCTAGGCTCGACCTAGTGTGATCAGTGCATCCTGGCTTTATCCCTTTCACAAAGGCAAACCAGGCTCAGTAGGAGCGACTATGTCACGGCAGGTGTAAATAATTCAGATAAATGCTTGTCAACAGCTTTCTTCACGAGACCACACAGTCGATCACAGATTTATTGATGCTGAAATAGAAAAAACGTGTGCAGCACACACACAGTGAGTAACAGCGAATAAAGAGGTTTACGATGAAAAAATTAACATAATATTTGGAAAAACAAAGAAAGAAACACGGCCGCAGTATTAAAACAGTGAGAAAAAGTGTGGCTGACAATAGTGGACTGACTGAATGAGAAAGTCAAAGTAAAAATATCACTTAAACTGTCAGAATTATAATGTTACCATTCATGGTAACACCTCTAAATCTATATCTATAGAAAAAGTAACTTTGTGTTGGAAAGTGGTGGTGGGGACGTGACAGCTCAGATTAGGGGTGTGACGATACTAGGTCTGGGCGGTATTTCAGTTTAATGAGGTATACCGATATAATTTCAAAAGACATAAAATTAGACAATACCGCTTATACCGATATAGTTTGATGTTGAGTTAATTTATGTTTGTCCTGCCAGCATTTGCTCGTCTCTCTCCCTCACCGTGCAGCCCCGCCTCTCCCTCTGCATCTGCACGCAGCAGTCTACTCACAAATTCTCTGACAACATGGAAGGAGACACAGTGCCGGTCGACACTGCTGAAGACCTGGCTTGTAAAAAGAAAAACAACAGTCAGTGGTTTCCCACACATGCACTTTATTTTGGCAGGCCGCCCAGGTTAGGCGACACATGGTAGCTTTTGTGTTAGCTTTTGAGTGTTTGGATATTATATATTGAGAGATACAGAGGGGTGATATTTATATATATCTGTGATATACTGAGTGGTGGATATTTTACAAGCGCAGACCAAGTAAAGAGACAGTGAACACACTAGTCAGATGTCATTTGTTAGCTTCCACGTTGGTTTTGTTTTGATAGGCTACGTCGTCAACACGCCTCCTCAACGCTCGGCGCAGCTGCTGCTGTGAACGGAATGGCAGGTGGAAAAGACCAGAAGAAAAAATAGTTTTTTTTCCCCAGCAACTTTATACAACATAGCCTACTACATACTTATGTGTATGTATGCACAACAGAGGCACAGTATGTTAGTTAGGTCTCTGAGTGTGAAGAGAACTGAAAGAGGCCCCAAGCCCACTTATACCGATATATATTTTATACCGGTATTCAACCTAACAGTACTTTTTGGTTCATATCGCCCAGCCCTAGACGATCCACATGGCTCAGGAGATGTGATGATGCACAATTCTGTGTTAATGAGAACAAGACGAGAAAAATATCTTAACTAGGGCTGAAACGATTCATCAATAAAATCGATTAATTCGATTACTAAAATGCATTGACGCCAATTCTTTGCATCGAGGTTTCGTTTAATCCATATAACTATATACGCACGGACATTTATTACTGTCGCACATCGCATTTACCTGTGTGAAAACGACGTGATTATGATGGCGCTGTTTGCAAAGTGGAGGAAGAGAGAGAAAATAGTGAGCGCCGAAGAAGAAAGTGTCCAAAGTATGGGGTTATTTCAAGCTAAAAGAAAACAACAACTCTGTAATGTTACCATCCGTCCACCTAAAAACGAAACTTATGTCGCCTACCAACAGCATGACGGCACCTGATCAGAAAGCACCTGGTGTTCTGCCAGCGGACCACAGACGAGGTAACAGTTATAGCGACTTTAGCATTTCACTGAAATCATGATTGATTGTTGAGTTGAAGGCTAGCCAAAATAAACCGCAATCCTCAGCTGAAAATGTGCACACGTGCGTTTGTTGTTCTCCTGGTTGGGTCGTAACGTCATAGTCATGGGTTAACTGGGTGTTGGGGAGCTGCACCTTCGTATAACTTGTATAGCACTCAGGTGAGGTTTGTGTTTGTAAAGCAGCTGTCTGGTTGTTGGTCTGATGTTTGCTGTATGACACACTATGAATTTTAAGAGCAGTGATATTTTTAGCAACTCACACATTCGGTCGGTCCACTTTTGTCTTCCACACTTTTTTCCCGCTGTTTTATTACTGTGCCCATGTTACTTTTTATTTTATTTATTTTTAACATGTTATGTGCTTTTATTCCACGTAAACCTACTCGCTGTTGCTCACTGTTTGTAAAGTATGGTGCATGCGTCTTCTTCTCCAATTATAAAACCTAATAACTGTGTGTTACCATATTGCCAAAATGTAGGCTACCTGTGGTATTTTAATGCAGGCTAATGAAAAATATGCAAAACACAAACATGTGCAGGTAGCAGGGATTGTCTGAGCTACAGAGAGAGCTGGAGGGGAGTAAAAAGTGTTTTGCAGTGAAAAAGTAGCTGCCTGTTGTCATTAGCTGTTTATGGATGTCGAGTCGGCCGACTCCTCCAGATCTTTGGCATGCTAGATGTCTGGCTGGCATCTGCGATGTGTCAGCGATGTGTTAAGGAGACGTTTTTATGCACTGATCACAGCCAGACGATCGCCGAGCCCCCCGACCGGCAAATCGGGCTAAAAATCATGTAGTGTGAACTAGGCTTTAATCTTGGTTTTGGGGTTAGGGAAAACAGCTAGAACAGCGAAAATCGATTACGCCCCCTGTATCGGGTCAGTCCGTTTCCGAGTACTCTCAAAAATGGCAGTAACTAGTAATCTACAACATATTTAATTTTGGAAGTACCTTGCCCAACACTGTTCCATCACTGTAATTTCTTGAATGCAGTGGAGAGTTAAGCCTCAAATATGCTCGGGAGCGGATGCGGATAAGGACAGCTGCATAACCCGCGGACTCGGACTACTTCAAATACTACCTTCTGCAGTCAGCTTGGCGGACACGTTCGACACATGCGCAGTAGATCGGTTCTTGCCCTGGTAGTGCTAGTCGCCACGCAGACCTGGTGCGGACAAGTCCGCGAGGCCACAAAAAACAGGAGGCGTACACCCTCTGATGACGATTTTTTCATCACATGCACCCTAGCGGACCCTCACATAAAGTATAATCCTTGCCTTAACATTACAGAGAACTGCTCTAATTCAATGCATGTCAGTGTCTTTGAAGTTTCCTCTTAGCCAACATTATTATTCCATTAAAACCTAAAATAAGCATTCGTTCCAGATGTTAAGCATTTTAATCTGGTGAATTTACTCGGTTTAACACCATCTTGTTTCAAAAGAATAAATAACTTCTCAGCTTCTCCTGCTGGTGGACTTTCTGTAATATAGCTAATACTTTATTACGTTACTACAAAACAGCACTCCCAGAAGGTTCTACTCTAGAGAAAATAGAATGGAAGCCAGAGCCGTCAGCTATAAAGCTCCTCTCTTGTGGAACCATTGCTGTGTCTCAATTCGCATACTTTCATACTTATACTTACTATTTTGAGTGCATAAGTGTGTTCACACTATGAAGTATGGCAAAATGCTGTGCACTATAAGTACCCGGATGGTGCACTCATAACGGCCAAAAAGTTGAGTGTGGAACGGTGGACAATTCTCACCCTCAACAACCGCCATTCTAGCTACATAGCAGAAGTGGGCGAGGCCAACAACACGGAAAGCAGCAGAGAGAGAGGCCCACAACAGAACTGTGTAGGTGTCGAATATTGATAGTTTTACGAGAAGTGATGGCAGAACAAAAATGTGCTTGAACGTTTTTGGAGTTGAGGAGCTCCATAAGTGACAGCGGGGGAAGCTCGCGGCAAACCGCGGGAGGAGCTAGTGAGGCTGGCCAGCTGTCCGCTGTTCCTGCTGTCCGCTGTTCCTGCTGTTGTTCCAGCAACAGCAGGAAAACACAGCCGTAAGATAGTTTTAATGTTTGTACCGCTGTTATTCTGTCATTACATTTGAGTAATTTAAATTAAATGAAGAGACATCTTGTACAGAAAATTCTTGGCTTGTGAAACTTAAAAAATAAATAAACACTAATAAACCAAAGCAAATTACTTGTAAGTTTGAACTTGGCAATAAACCCGATTCTGAGTATTTCTGTGTGATAAAGCCTGGCTGTTATTTTGGAGCTCTGCAGTCGGCCTCTGTGCTGGGGGCATTGTGCAATCTTGCGTCATTTCCCCTTAGTGCACAACAGCAGTGTTTGATTTTAGACAACACTACCTTGGGTGCTTCTCAAGTCTCTTATTTGTCGTTTCCTCGCTCTTCGCTTGAACCGGAAGTTGTTCCGCTCCGCCATCTTGCAGACCGTCCCAAAGCTCTTATTTGCGCTCTGAGGAGCTATGAGCGAGGATACACCAGTACATCCTTCGCAGAAGTCTTTCACTGACACGCCCCCTTATTGGGTAGCCGTTATATTGATTGGACGCTGCAGCTGATTGGACTGATCTGATACATCAGGACAGAACATTAAACTCAAGTGCATTACTGGAAAGTGTTTTTTTAAAATCGTTCTTGATTGCAGCGCTGCGCAGCGCATATTCGCTCCACACATCCTCTGACTCAGTCGCTCTCTCTCTCTTTCTCTCGCAAACACGCACAACAGACCCGTCGGTGAATTTAACTGGTTGGTATCATAAACACCACTGCACAAATCTGTCCAACACATCGCTGTCAATGTCGGAGACCCATGTCAACTTTGGAAAACAGCTGTCAAAGTTACCATGCTGTATAACTGGTATTGACTTCTTCCCTTTCCCGTAGTTTAGTGCTTTCTCATCCCTCTCCTCTCTCCTTCTATCGCTTTCTGCAGGTGTTTCTGGCTCCGGACCTGTGGGTTTAATCTGTGGTTGGGGTCTTACTGCTGTTACCAGGTACCAGGGTCCAGGGATCCCTAGGGATCCTTGTGGGGGTTACCAGGGGGTCCCCAGCAAACAGGGGAAAATTTTATTTTCCCTATAATTCCATCCATAAACACAGTAACAGAACGTATGACTATTTACGTCACGCTTTCTGTAATCAGACATCTAACAGCCAAACTCTTTTCAATTTTGGGACAAAATCTTATGTGAAATTAGGGATGCACTGTGTTCTCTGACATGTAAAGAAAAAAAGTCGTAATGGGAGACCAACGTCATTAGCCTATTTAAAGAGAATTCATAATATTTTACTACATGCTTTATACTGCATTAGGTTACTGATTCACTGGAAGTTTCCCCTCAACCGTCTGACAGACACAGAACTGGATGACACGAGGAGCTGCTCATGCCGGGGGAAATTAAACTAACCGACAACATCTGTGATCAGACAGAAAGCTCACCACAAATGTTAAAACATGTTAACTTCAGCACCTCTGATTAACGTTACATTTTTATAGCCTACTGAAACTCCTGTATATGCCCGCTTTGGCACAAACTGTCTGGTGGGTCCACGTCACTCGCTGGTGTTGGAGCGAAGTTGCTTTCCTCTTGTAAATGTGTAACCACTGCGATAACAAGACATTCACAGTGTATTCCTCAGAGACAAACACTTTTCCACTGTAATATCAAGAAAGAGAGCGTCAATATTCCAAAGTTTACACAGTAAACGCCATGTGGGTAAAATTTTACAGATGATACTCTGACTTCCCGTTCCCGTGAAGGCAGCACGGAGCTGCACCACAAGTAGCTGACGGAGAAAAAAATACACCGTCTAGTCCAGTCGCAGTGGACTAAACTGGCAGGTTTTAATGTGGCAGGCCACAGTTTTTTTGCAAGTAGTTTAGAGTTTAAACTCATATTGTTGTGAATAGTGTAAACTCGCCTTAGAATTTCGCCCCTCAAAAGCAGATCAGCGCCCCCCTTTCCAAAATACTGCTTCTAGCGCGGTACTGCCCCCGTTGAGAAACACTATTTCATGTGGTTCTTGTATCGCGTAACATGAAGACTGCATAGCTTCTCTTCAGGTAGGACTCTCATACTGCATCACTTGTTGTTGTAAAGAGAGAAAATTACAGGATAAAGTTGCTAACCTGCCTGTCAGCTTGCTCTGGTCCGTTTCAGTTACCATAAAGGTTTAAATACGTGGGCACTCCAAATGTAGGTGCGGCTAGCTTTATCATCTTCTCAGAAACGAGTGACAGAAACACTCAAAGCGGGTCAGATCATTTGTTGCCTTTTCTAAGAAGTCAGCCACAGATGGTGTGGCTGTGCTAGGAGACAATTCAGCACAACAGTGTCTGAAAACGGCATATTGGGCATATTGGGGCGGCTGTGGCTCAGGAGGTAGAGCGGGTTGGCCGTTAATCGGAAGGTCGGCGGTTCAATCCATGGCTCCCCCTGGTTGCGTGTCAAAGTGTCCTTGGGCAAGATACTGAACCTCGAATTGCCCCTGGCGGCTGTTCCGCCGAGTGTATGAGTGAGTGTGAATGTTAGTTTCCGTTTGAGCACTTAGGCTCAGTGTATGAATGTGTGTGACTGGTGAATGCAGTAATGTAGTGTAAAAGCGCTTTGAGTGGTACAAATACGGAGCATTTACATTTATTGCGTCTTTCTCGGACAAATGTTTCTACAATGCTGACATGTCAACGTAATTGTTCGGTCTTTTCGGTCGTTTGACTTATTAGGCGAAAGTGCTATTTTTACTATTTTTGGCCGATTAATTTCGGTGGCCGAACATTCGGTGCATGTGAAATAGATGTGAAATAGAAGACTGATCTAATTTGTGTCAGCTATGGGGTCCTTGGTGTGAAAAAGTTTGAGGACCACTGCTGTAAATATATTACAAAGAGTACAGTCTAGACAGACTACAGTTGTGAATGGAATCACTTTGGGCGGACACTGTAAATATTTTGCACTGTTTAATCCAGTAGGTGGCAGTGATGCCAACCACTATAAAACGAATCAGGCCCCCATCAGACAGAAAGCGCTTTGCAGGTTTGAAAACGCAATGCCTTTTCTTGGTTGAATTTGGAAAAGAGCAAAGTGCTGCGTTTTTTTTTATGTCGCTAGGCAACCACCGAATCAGCTGTCCTTTTAGTCTAATCAAAGATTATAGCGCCAGTGATCTGTAATTTTTGGTTTGCTGCTCATTAATAACTGTCATATTAGCAGAAACTTGATCACAACTCACAGGTCTGTGGCGCCTGCTCTGGCACTGTTTTGAGTGTGTGAGGTGTACAAACACTCAGGAGACAGGGAAAGCGAGATCTGTGTGGGCACATGAGACCCTCAGAAAGAGGAGACTCCGCTGGTAGTAGCCCACCAGTTGGTCCAGGGACTTAATCTTGGGTTGTCTTAGTGATGGGTTGGTTTAAGGCTTATTTTAGGATGAGTTGGGGACAGATTGTTGCAGTCTTCGGATAATCCAAACAACTGTAAACTTCCGTGAGCACAACTGAGGGTCCGTCTCTCCATTCATTAGATTGGACAACTTCAAAACCCCTGATCTAGACAAATGTCTTCTGCACCAAAATCAATTAAACTCCAGAGTCTTGGAAAACGGTTTAGGCCTAAATACAATTCTGTAGAGCCGTTAAAGGGATTCCTCTGGTGTAAACAGTAATACTACTTTCTACACAGTGTTTTCTGCCTAATAAAATTTCAGTTCTTTTACAATTTTATTTTGAGATTTTAACACAATTATCCAAACTTCTGAAAACAACTCAGTAAAACAGACCAAACCAGGCTGTTGTTCAGTTAAATGCCTTTTCAACCAGACATTTGAAAATGTCATATAGGATTCTGGGAGACTATGATTGAGGCATTTGTCTATTTTTCTGACATTATTTTTTTTTTCAGTTAAACCGATTCCCTGGAGAAATAAGCAGACCGATAGACAATTCTGTGGTAATTGTGGTAACATTAGTGCTATCCTAAAGTTTCTGAAGATACCAAATGTGTGGAGCTCAAGTTTGCAGAAGTGTGTCTGAAAGGATGCAGCAGGCAGGTAGAAAATGTCCATTTGATGCCATATGTGCAGATATAAAAAAAACAAGTACTGGGTTCCATGCACTTCATTCAGTGTTCACATGGCTTCAATGAAGAGTGTGATAAACTTATTTTACCCACATTAATGCTACTTAAGTTGACATAAAAGAGCAAACAGGATGTTAAGCTGATATAATGGTAATTTAACACATGTTAGCTAACAGTTACCTAGGCAGACTTGAATGTATCGCCGAGCTGTTCTAATTTACCATTACAGTAACTTAACGTTACATACCCTAAGACATAACTCGCAGTAACGTTACCTCATTTGGTACCATTTCTTCTGAATTCTTTTTTAAACGGTAATGTTATCCATCAGTCAGTGTATCAATGACAAAAGCTTTACAGTGGTAGAAATGACTGCTACTAGCTAGCTACCACTGTATAAAAGGCCTGTAACTTACGCCCAATTGGAAAGTGTACTTCCACTACTACTAATACGTACTTCCAGATAACCTTATAAAGAAGCTACATTAAAATGCGAACATAACGTTTAAAATTAGACTGGTGAACCGTTAGTTGCCTTCCATAAGAGAGAAAGATGGATGGGAGATAGGAAAGGTGGCATTCTTCCCTGACACATCACATACCTGTGTGCCGCCACGGCTCGGCTGTTCAGGTACTTCTGGGCAGTCATGACACCAACGAACAGGAAATTACTGGACCTGGAGCCAGGCTTCTCGGTCGACGGTGAACCGTTATCTTGCGGTGGCCACAGTACTCCGCCGTATTCCGTTCTGAGTCCCCTGTTCAACCCGCAGCCGGCAGGGTTAGCTTTACGCTTCTGCCCAGCTTTCTTCAACTCGGTCGCCCTCGGTAAAATGAGTCTGGAAGCCAGCGTGAACCCGACAACCAGTCCCAACAGAACACTAAACCATGCTCTTCGGCTTCGACCTGCCATTCCCCAAAAGTTCACCAGCTCGCTGTGTATCCTCACTGTATCCTAAAGCCGCGTGTCGGTAAAACTATGACAAAAATAACTAATACACACATATAAAAGTTTTTTTTAAAAACACAACAAAAAGCGGATCGTCTCTAGCAAACCGGGCTCACACACACTCTCTCGTGGCAGAAAAGTCCTTTTCTTCCAGTTGCCTACGTAGCATCACAGAAGTCTCCTTGAAGCCGCCACCTGGACCGTTCTCTGCCGCTGCTCCCGCTGACCATCAAGCTGTCCGTCGCTCTCGACCCTCGACACCCTTCAACGACAACAGACACGATCAGCAGTTTCTACTTTTGCCTTGAATTGCCCAATTTTCGTCATTATCTCGCCATCGGAAAAATGTAGGACTGTCGAGATTGCTGATCGCGAAGGGTTTAACAGTGGTTTGAGCCAACCGAATTTCCGTAGAAGCCTCCTGACTGGCTGGCTGGCTTCAAGGCTTTAGCTTGCGAAGGGGGGTTGAGTCTTTAACCATTGTCCTCAGTTTCGCTTCATACAGGCAGACAGGCTCTCCCACAGACTGTAACGATCACACAGGTTTGACAGTCTACGGTAGGTTTACGTTAGGACCATCTCTTTCATCTTTGCGTCTGAGAAATCAAGTTGATCCTTTCTTTCTGCATGGCGAACGTCTCGAAATACTACAATACCCATGAGCCTCACCCGCCGTTGCCATGGAGAAGAATCCAGTCAGAGCCATGAATCAGAGCGGTAGCAAATTCAAAACGCGTCGTCGTTGCAGTGGTTAACAGAACGCGGCGCCATAGTCGCTGTCCCCCAAAATAAGTGAATTTATTTAAATTGATTATAAAATCAGTTCTTACAACGGCTTAAGCTTTATTCTTTAGCTTCCATTGGCCGGTAGCGGCGCATCTGACACAATTTTAAGATCGGCGATTGGGTGTTTTTTTTTTTTTTTTCTGAACTGCCCCTTGGGAGTCGTAGTTAAAGTCACCCACAAGCGTGTGCCTTCTTTAATAAAGAACCAAATGTGTTCTTAGACTGTGAATATTTTGGATTGATGATATAACCAGTAACGTTAGAGTTGTATGCATATAATGTGGTTCCATGCCAAGCCATGCAAAAGCTCAAACGACTCACGTAACTATGAACTTTTACTTCCGGAATCAGGGGCGCCCGACCTGACAATGCGGCGTTCAAGTGAAATAGTAAAACCCCATTTTACACTGGACCACCATAGACTGTTAAAAGAAGAACCACTGCACCCACCTGCAACAGGAAGCTAGTTGTCTGTCGTACACGTTGTGAAGTGTATTTGTTGTTTGTATTGTATGTACGTGATGCAGAGCTTAAACAAACATACTGTACCAAAAACAAATTCCACTGGCATTTGTCATGTGGCTAATAAAACTATCTATCTATCTATCTATCTATCTATCTATCTATCTATCTTTTGGGTTTGCTCTCTGAGACAATAAAGATTTTATAATAACAACAACACAAATACAACAACAATAATAATAGATTACTATACTAACTACTATAAGTAACATATTTAATTTAAAACTATTATTATACTATTATGAATTACTAATTTTACCTTAATGATTATTAAGGTAAAATTAGTAATTCATAATAGTATAATAATAAATTGACACCATAATTGTATTTGGTTGACCACTGCTTTACCAAATAGTAGTGTCCTGAAAGCTAAACTGGACAGCAGAAATTAAAATAAAGCCCAGATGTGTGAAAAAAACAAACTGCAAAACAACTAAGAAATGTGTTGTGAATGTGTAAAGATGAAATATATTGAAAATAATGTAGTATCCTTTTTTCTTATATATGACACATTTCTTGTTGTAAATTAACAACAAAAACAATCCTGTTATCCACATTATATATATCTAATCTTATGTAGACAGAAAACATCCCAAATAAAGTAGACGAGTAGACCGTCTTTAAACGCAGCATGTCGCTTGGTCAGCTCTCTGGTCTGGAGCTCCACCGTGTGGTCGTCGTCTTCTACAGCGATCCGTCGGTGTCTGGTAAAACCTGTGCAACACAACACAGGACAGTCACAATATGTTGTTGACAAGTAGATACTTCCAGCCCTCTGTGAACTCAGCTCACCTGTTCTTACCATACTGTGCAATATCCTTACACATACACACATACATATCCTGTAAATCTACCCTATGGTTCTAACACCAGTATTATGTTATTTACATATACACTATTGTTGCTGTATGTCAAGTTCATTTGTGACTGTGTAAAATTATTTGTAGCCACTAAATATTCAATTACAAGGGCACCCCAACCATATCTAGACCATTAAAACTGACTTGGCTATACAGGCTAGAAGCCACAGGCTTACCTTGTTTACTATGTCACCAGAATTTAATAAGAAAAATAGTTAATTTAAGTGCAATTAAAAAGAGGCACCTTTTTGTTTGTTTTAGAAATAAACCAAGTGTAAGTCTAACCAACATATACAAGACACTTTCTTAAGATCAGCTTTAACAGTTTCACTTGTTTTATTTTATAAAATACTTAAAAATCTGAGTGTTAACCTGCTCTTTGATAATTTCTTTGATAAATGTAGTACCATGACGAATCGTGGGTTATACTCGAAAGAGCGGGGCCCACCCTAAATATAAGCCATACAGACAGTCACCTTTGACACCACCATGTGGGTAGGGGCTTTGCTCTGACAAGAAAAAAAAATCCAGATATGATTTTTAAAAATATAATTATGGCCCCCATCCAAAGAAAAGAAAAATATGGGGTTCTGTTTGGTGTTTTGTACCGCTGTCATGCCGCCAATCAACTAAGGGACGGCACAACACTTAACTATTATCAGCAGCAGCATTCAAGGGGGGGAGGATGGTGTGTGGAGGATGGTCTGTTAATGTGTGTGCCATAAAAGACAACCAACAGTAAATCAAAACAGGTGAAGAACTGACAGCTTAAAACTTCAGATATGAAGTCAAACGACCTATTGTTAGGACCAGAGGGAAGACTGCCCCATCTACTGGCTCACCAACACCTCTTCCAGCAGCAACGTAGTTTTCCCAGGAGGGCTCCTGTCCAGGCACTAGCGAAGCCCAAACCAAACCTTAGCTTCATTCATTCAGCAGAAGCAGGTTACACGTTGGTATGGCTGCTGGCCATGATGTCACTGATGATGTACAGTATATTCCTCAGGTTGATGTGGTTCTCCGGGATGATAGTCTCTCTGAACATGTGCCAGTCTGTGCACTCAAAACAGTCCTGCAGAGCTGCCGTAGCTTCATCTGTCCACACTTTGACTGTTTTACTGTTGGTTTGACCCTTTTAATCAGCTTGGTGTGAGTGGGCAGGAGAAGCACGGAGATATAGTGGGGGAGGGCTTTGTAGCTGCCAGGAATATTTGTGTAGACATTGTCCAGTGTATTTGTTCTTCTGGTGGGGATGTGGACATGCTGGTGGAACTGAGGTGAAACTGTTCTTCAACAATAAAAAGACCATCAGTTTGTTTTGTCATTTGACTGCTGATGACATCATACAATTCTTGAGGAATGTGAACAGCAAGGACAAAAACACTTTCTCTGGGCAGATAATATGGCCGACATCTCAACATTAAAAATTCCACATCTGGTACACACTGTCTATCCCCTTTGGCCTCTTTTGAGCACCAAGCATTATTGATGTACACAAAGGCTGTGTTCGAAACCGAAGGCAGTTGCCTCGCTGCCTCGTTACCGTAGTAGACAGCTGCCTCAGAAGGCATCTCTGTTTACATTAGTTTCGAACAGCCTTCTAGGGCAGCACTTACGGCAACGTGTGATGTCAGCACGCTGTCTTGCGTATCGCCAGAAGAGACACTAGCCTTAGCATCAGCTAACTAGCTATTGAAAAGCAAAACAGCTAACAGACGCCTCAGAAATCATACTGAACAAACTCGGTTGGTTACAGTCATGGGCTAATATTATAGTTCAGTGTTTAGTTCTCACTAGATTTTCAAAAATCGAAGTGAGAAAACTACTTAAAACTTTTAAAATGTATATTTGTGTACAAATTTAGCATGTTTGGCCATCTTGACGAGTTTTTGAAAGCTCCGGCGGCCACAGCCACGCTGCTTTATGGGTAATAGTCATCATCAAGTCATCATTGATGCTGCCTTCAAAACTGGCCATTACTGGGGCAGCTTGAAGGCATCAAGAAGAGATCGCTCGAGCCGTTTCGACGGCACTCGATGCCTTGCTGTCCTGTTAGACACCTTCTGAGACAGCAGTTTAGCCCGTTTCGAACACAGCCAAAATGTCCGTCTCCTCGATCTTCCCAGAGTCTTGTGTTCTGTCGCAGAACACGCTCCGCCAATCAAATAGCTGGATGTTGTTTTGCAGCCAGTAAAGATCATGGCACAGCAGTCTATGGCGCCGCTCCCTGCCAGCATTCCCTGCTGGGTCCCCCTGCCCCTGGCATGAAAACCTTCTGTGCTACAGTAAAGGTGTGAACACTAACACTCCCCAGGTTCTCTGTGCTCCCAGTCAGGGCATAGTCAGCTAATAAGACCACTAGTTGCGACGCTAAAGCCTAGTTCATACTACACGATTTTTAACCCAATTTGCTGGTCGGAGAGCTAAGCGACCATCAGGGGTAAATCAGCGATCGATTGGCGGTCGCCAGCCGTTATTGTGTCAATGACACATCAAAACAGCTCAACACACTTTCACAGCAGGTTGTAGAAGATTTTGGAGCAACGTGCTTGACAATGCTCTCCACCACCATCTCCATAACACCAAATGATATCATATAAATTCTCATCTTCAGATCTATGAAGTGATGTCTGTGGTGCTAGTTATGTTGTTTTGTTCTGTTTGGCTATGTCTGTGTTCCTTTCTATCTGCTATACTCAGGTCTCTCTTTACCTCAATGAGACAACCTGATTACACAGAAAAAAATAACTTGTAGGATTTACTTGATAAATAAAATCCTCGTAACAATTTGCACAAATACTTTTTGAGTAAATTTTACTGTTCTAATTTCAAGTACAACATACTTACCACCAAACTAAACATCTATGAATATACTAAGTAAATGTAACTTAATCATATTAAATTTGTAAGTTATATTTATTGAAACAAATTTAGTCTATGAATCTTTTTAAAATACAGGAACATCACTGTAAGTACAGGTACATTTTATATATTTGTACCATTTACTGGTATGTATTAAATAAGTAGATTTGAATAAATTTTTTCCTTATTGACAATTGAAATTACCTACTTGCATATCACTCACTATAATCATGTAAATGTTGCTCATTTTGTTCTAATAAATGTTACATTTTCACTAAGCATTTAATGTATTTTATCACAAATAACCCAACAAAAATACACAATACAATTAAACAGTTTATTTTGTGACAGCTAAGACCAATTTAAATTCACATTTCCTGGACATATATAAATATATAGCTGATATAGTAGTCTGTTACGGTACGTGGTGTGGTGAGGTTGGAGGACCCAAACGCAGGACGCAAGGCAGAGAAGTACAGTTCAATGGGGTTTTATTGAGGGAAAACAAACAAAAGGCGAGCACACTTACTGGCAGAGTGGCTGGTAGCAGAGTCCATAAAACAAGATAATCCCAACAGAAATCCAAACTCCAAAGGAAACAAGGTGACAAGACGAGCAAGGCAGACAATAGAGGATGGAGCGTATCCACATGACAGACAGGGGGTAACTCGAACATCCTCTGTTGTCTATCCCGGCAAGCCGCTCTCACCAGGGCCAACCGGGAGGTGGCCGCAAAGCCATGGGTTGCCTAGGTGGGCAAAAAGTTTTTTGAACACTGGCACCCCTGCAGCTAACCCACTGCCTGTTCCCCGCCCTGCTAGCGCTGCTAGCCCCCAGCCTTTTCCTTGGCCTGCTAGCGCTGCTAGCCCCCAGCCTGATCCCTGGCCTACTAGCGCTGCAGCGGCTAGCCATCCGCCTGGCCTGCCCGTCTCCCTGCCCGACCCCCCTAACTATGACTCTCCTGGCCTTCTTTGCCTTGAAGGCCAGGGAGTCAGAGGCACAGGCAGCCAGTCTGCAGCCTACTAGCCTGGAGGCTAGTTTCCCCCTTGGCTCCATGTCTGTTCCACCTCCAGTAAGGCCAGCTGGAGGGCGACATGGACTCCGCCGTCGAGGAGCAAAGACATCGGTGGTCCGACCAACACCAGCTCCGTTGGTGGTCCAGCCAATTCCTGCTCCTCGTGTTCCGTCGGTGGTCCGACCAACACCAGCTCCGTTGGTGGCCCAGCCGACACCTGTTCTTCGCGTTCCGTCGGTGGCCCAACCAGCACCAGCTCCGTTGGTGGTCCAGCCGATTCCTGTTCCTCGCGCTAGGTCGGTGGCCTGACCGGCACCTGCTTCGCCGGTGGTCCGATCGACTCCTGTTCCCTCGTCGGTGGTCCGACCAACACCAGCTCCGTTGGTGGCCCAGTCAATTCCTGCTCCTCACACCATGGTCCCCAGCCCAGCTGTCCAGTCGGTGGTCAGACCGACTCCAGCTCCTCGTGTGCGGTCCATGGTCCCCAGTCCAGCTGTCCAGTCGGTGGTCAGACTGACTCCTGCTCCTCGTTCCTTGTTGGTGGTCCAATCGGTACCAGTCCCACCGGTGGCCCAGCCAACTCCTGCTCCCTGTGCTCAGTCCTCAGTCAGCCTCCTGCTCAGCCCCCAGTGGGTTTCCTACCTCACTGTTGGCTGTCCTGCCAACCCCCTGAACCCTGCCTGCTTGGCTGTCCCCCTGAACTGCCTGGCCCCCCGGCCCAGTTCTCAGGCCGCCCGCCTGAGGTTCCCCCGTCTGGTCTCCCTGTTCTGCCTGGCCTGTTGGGCCGCCCTCCGGGACGGCGTCCTGAACTTTGCCCCCTTGATCTGCCCGGCCTCCCGGGCGACCACCTGAACTCTTTTGCCCACCAGATCTGATCGGTCGCCCTCCGGGACGGCCGAACTGTCCCCTAACCCTGGCCACCTCGGTCGGCCTCCTGAACTCGAGCTCCTTGTAAGCCTGTTTAAGTTAGTTTTTTGGATTAATAAACATTTTGAACTGCAACCTCCTCGCCTTGCCATTGTCTGCATTTGGGTCCTCACCTCAGTCTGCACTCAGTGCCACGATCCGTGACAGCAGTCATTATAAAAAAAAAAGAAAGTACGACTGAATGCTCATTCACAAGTCATTCTGTAAAACAATTCAATCTCCATTCACCAACATGAACTTCAAATTAATTTACTACAAGTACCACTGAAATTATGCAATCCTAGTATACTCTGTATTTTCAAAGCGTTTCTTTGACCTCAGAAAGTATCATACACAGTCGAGCATATCACAACAAAAGGTGAAGTTTTAAACTGACAGAGCTGGGATACATGATAGATAATTCCCACAGTTAGTTAGCCAGGGTAAAGTTGTCCTCAAAGGCAAAGTGCCAAAACTCTACCTTTCTCTACAAAGGTGAGAGCAGGGCATCAGTAAAGACCCACATTAATATTTGAAAGTGCACTATATACTGTTGGGGCAAAGTGTTTAGAATGAAAGGGATACTGATATTCACACTGGCACATTATCATTCCACTTTTTTTTGCATTAACCCATCTTATATATTGTTTTCGAAGTCATTTCCTTATATTTTTTTATTTTATATGACGTATGACTATAGTAATTCCATAAGTCATACGTCATTCTCCAAGCTTGCGCAGGCGCTCTGTCATGCCTCGTTAAAAAACTGTCACGCCGTCACACCTTGTTAAATCAGAGCATCAAACCGATCATAGTTTTGAGCCAGCTAACCAATTTATCATGTAATTTACTTAGAACTTACAGTAGGTATGTCTCTCTGTGTCTGACTGTTGGTTTGTCTTTCTAGTTTAGTTAATGTTAGCTAAGTTAACTAAGTTGTAGTTAGCCAGGTGTAGTTCGCTAGCATAAGTATTTCCTTGGGCGTGTCCCCCAGGGGGAGGTCTTTGTTTGCCCTGAGGCAGGACTTCCGGTCTCCTGAGAGAGGCTGTCTGTTAACTTTAATGTCGATTTTAAAGTCTATTTGCGTGTATTTTAATCAAATACCCTTCCACAATCAAACCTTTAATGTCATAAACAGTTATACCGTTCTTAGTTTTAAGCATTTGGTAAAAGGAGGGAAAACAATTAACCATCGTAACAATCGGAATGGTTCAGTTAAAAACATTTTTCAAGTTTACAGCAGATGAAGAAACTTGACTAAACATTTCCTGGATAATATTGGCAGTTAAACATTCTTACTTAGAGAATATATAAGCAAGTTGAATGAACATGCCCCCCCCCCCCCCCCCCCCCCCCTTCTCTCAGGGAGAGACAAAGAGAATTTGGTATCTCCAAATATTTTGCTATAAAATAATCAAATCCACACTGGCTGGTACACTACACAGTAGTGATGTTAACACAGCATATCGTTAGTGAACACTCCAGCCAGTCAGTTTTTGGTTGTCATGGTAATTGCCGTAAAGAGGTATTCGATGCTCAGATTCTCCGATGCCTATACCTGTGATTCTTCTATGTCCTCTCACAGCAATGGCAAATGGTTCAATTGCAATTATAAAAAGTAAGGGGGACAGTGGCCAACCTTGTCTAGAGCCTCTTTTAATATTTATCAGTTTCAAAATGTTGTTGTTTGTAATCATTTCAGCATAGGGATCATTGTACAAAAGTTTGACCCAATTACAAAAACCCTCCCCCAGGCCAAAGCGTCCAAGAACCTCAAATAAATAAGTCCACTCCACCCTATCAAAGGCTTTCTCGGCATCTAATGCTAAGAAAGCTGTGTCCGATGCTTCCCATAAGTTGTGCAGAATCTTCAAGTCTGAATTCAGGAGGCTGATCGGTCTCATATTTTCACATTTATCGTTAGCTTTACCCAGTTTCGGGAGAAGAGTAATCAGAGCACCTCTCAGGGAGGTATCCCATTCTGAAGGGATTCTAAAAACATTTGTCTGGTATTTATTAATCATGAAATACTCATCTATTTGTTTTCTAAAAAAAATTATTAGATCTGGGTCCTGGAGCCATTTATGTCTACTAAATACTTACCAAATTTGTCAGATATTACCTTAGTGACAATCAGTCAATCAGTCAGACCTATGGACTAAAGTCATGACTCCCCGCGCCTGGGAATTCAAAGGAGCTGAAAAAACTGTCCCCCGCCACCTCCTCCTTATCCTAGAATCCTCCTTCGATGCCAAATGTGTCTCCTGAAGGAAAATAATATTAGACTGCATTTCTTTTAATCTCCCCATTACTTCAGTTTTTGCAAACCTATGCAGTTCCAAGAAGTGAATTTTATCACTACCCCACTGGACATAACATCTAACTAGGAGTGGACCACTCATGATAAAGTAATAAGTAAAATTTATAATCCGCCACAGCAGCCATATGAAAGAACCCCTTGAACAATAAACAAAAACCCGGTTGTCCCAAAGCCCGGGAATCCAGCCCCCCACCCACCTCACTTGTGGCTCTCACTGCATTCAGAACTCTCATCTTGTCTATGTCGTTCATAAACTTCATAATCAGTGTTCTTGTGGGTGCGGACGGGTCGTTCCTCAGTCCCATACGATGGTCTCTCCAAGATTAGTTTTGTATTAGATAAAGTTAAGCCCAGGGCCTCCAGGATCCAAGCCTCGAGGAAAGAGCAGGCATCATTGCCCTCCGCCCCCTCTGGGAGGTTGACCAGCCTCAGGTTAGATCTTCTAGATCTTGCTTCTAAGTCGACAATCTTGTCCTCTATATCTTTGTTTTTATTTTTGAGGCTGTGGACCCTGGTCACAACACTGCTAAAAAAATAAAAGGTGGCGCCAGAAAAATACCATTACATAACAGTAAATACCCAACTCGTAAAAGAACGGAAATATTCTGGCATCTGGGGCACCAGAAATACCGTAAAATAACAGTAAATAACCCACTCGTAAAAATACAGTAATATTCCATAATGACAAGTCTGTAACTTTAATTTTACATAAAATCTTGTAAAATTTTGGGGGCTTTTATTGTTTAATTAAGAACATATACACCTGTAAAAACAATTAAATTACCTTACCTAAATATAGTAGACGGAATATAGAACACTGCTATAATACAAATAATCAGGCTTAAAATTTATAGTAGAGTGCTGCTTTTAACTGAGTTTTATTATATAATTTCACATAAAAATCTTGTTAATGTAATCAATATATATTGTAAGAAAGAATTATACAACACCTGCAAATACTAGATTTTCCTTTAATAAAAACGTCAAAATACTGTTCTAAAACTGGTAATCAGCTGTGTGTGTTCATTGGACTTTTGGACCATTCTTCTAGAAGGGCATTTGTTTGTTGTTTTTTTTTGTTTTTTTTTTAAACCTGTCCTGCCCAGCAGCCTGGTATAGAATATAATGACCTGGATACCATATTGTGCCAGACAGATTTTACTTTAACAAGAGAGTATTAAAATACTCCTTTGTCTGTTTTATTATTTATTTAATTATGTATTGATTTGTCACCGGGCCGGACAGGGGGGCAGACACGGGGATGGGGGGGCACAAACAGACAGCACAGAGAAAGGACAACACCTGTAAGAGAAGGGGGAAAGGGGGATGGAGGGTGGGGACAACAGGGAAAAGCTGTGGGAAACACCAATTGCAGAAAGCAACGAAGCCTGCAATAGAACAGAGAGGGGGGCTTGGGGAGGAGAAAAACAACAACAACAAACAAACACAACAAACAACAACAAAAAAACAATAAAAATAATAATAATAATAGTAAAAGACAACCAGCCGAACAGCAGCAATAAACAGCTGACATATTAAGACAACTAAGAGAACAATGAAAACAAGAAACAGTCACACACACTAAATAAGCAACACAACACAGCCACGAGAGCTGGAATAATAATTAATTTAAATAAGTAACTGAAAGAAAGGCATCAGGAATAGTTCTACCAGGGACAACCTAAGTTTGTTTGTGTCTGTGTGTGTCT
>NC_060166.1:991976-993061 GCF_021292245.1 Micropterus dolomieu | reverse complement strand
GGCCGAGAACTCCAGGCACAAACCCAGAACAAACCGGAGCACAGCCCTGCCCCGCACCCACACTGCACATCCCGAAAACTAACTATATACCTCAGTATCCAGAGGGGTCCAACAACTGGCCGACAGAGAAATGGGCAAGCACGGATCCGAGGCCAACGAAGCAAAACAGGGACGCAAACAGGTCCCTCCAAGCCAACGAGGAGATGCCTCCCCCGGACTCCAATGCACAAACTAAACGCCCAGCAGCCATCCAGAGACCCTGCCCAGGGAAAAAGTATAATGCATCAACAATCGCCCCACAATCCCACCGCAGCCGACCAAACAGCAATTGGATCAACCCGCGCAGAGACCCCCACCCCCAGAAGCCAGGACACCCTGCGACCCCTAAAGCGCAAAGGACCCCAGACCGCATGTCCAGGGGAAAGCTGTACCCCGCCCCAAGGAAGAACAGCAGAAAGCCGTGCCGGGAAGCCGATAACGCGGGAGAACCAGGCCAACGGTCCCCCAGCCCAGCCAGAGGCATCCCTCCCTACAGGTCAGGCAGTGACAGCAGCCCCCGAGGCCGATCTCATCCCCGGACAGGGGCCCAGCCCCCCCCAGTCAAGCACCCCCAAGGAGGAGCACCAAAACCTACCCCGACAACACTGGTCATGCACCCCAGAGACTCCCGAATGCCCCCACCGTGAGAGAGCTGGCAGGGGGAAGCAGCGGGAGCCTCACTTCTGCCGAAGAGGGCCCAGGCGAGGAGAGGAGACAACGGGCCCCCAGGCCCAGGGACACACCACCCGCCCAGAAATGAGCAAAGGCCACAAGCCCGAGTCCGCAGAACCCTAGGCCAAGGGCGGGCCCCCACGCCAGGGGAGCCCCGACTTCCCCCAGCCCACCCCAGATCAGGCAAGGCCGTCACCAACCCCACAGCACCCCCGATGCCCGGGGCTCCAGGGGTAGGACACGAGGCCAATGAGAATCTCCCCCACTCCTTCAACCCCTCTGCCTGCCTCTGTAAATGTATTGTTTTGTGTTGGATGCATGTCATGGATTGTGAAGTGTTGTATGGTGGAGTAAAGATAAGGTGTGTGGTAACT
>NC_060166.1:972974-991956 GCF_021292245.1 Micropterus dolomieu | reverse complement strand
GAGGCATCCCTCCCTACAGTGCAGGCAGTGACAGCAGCCCCCGAGGCCGATCTCATCCCCGGACAGGGGCCCAGCCCCCCCCAGTCAAGCACCCCCAAAGAGGAGCACCAAAACCTACCCCGACAACACCGGTCATGCGCCCCAGAGACTCCCGAATGCCCCCACCGTGAGAGAGCTGGCAGGGGGAAGCAGCGGGAGCCTCACTTCTGCCGAAGAGGGCCCAGGCGAGGAGAGGAGACAACGGGCCCCCAGGCCCAGGGACACACCACCCGCCCAGAAATGAGCAAAGGCCACAAGCCCGAGTCCGCAGAACCCTAGGCCAAGGGCGGGCCCCCACGCCAGGGGAGCCCCGACTCCCCCCAGCCCACCCCAGATCAGGCAAGGCCGTCACCAACCCCACAGCACCCCCGATGCCCGGGGCTCCAGGGGTAGGACACGAGGCCAATGAGAATCTCCCCCACTTCTATCAGGTTGGGGTCAGGACTGTGCAGACCAGTCAAGTTCTCTACACCAAACTCGCTTATCCATCTCTTTATGGACCTTGCTTTGTGCACTGGTGCGCAGTCATGTTGGAACAGGAAGGGACCATTCCCAAACTGTCTCCACAAAGCTGGGAGCATGAAATTGTCCACAATGTTTTGGTATGCTGAAGCATCAACAGTTCCTTTCACTGGAACTAAGGGGCCAAGCCCAACCCCTGAAAAACACCCCCACATCAAATTTTACACACTTGGCACAATGCAGTCAGGCCAGTACCATTCTCTTGGCAACCGCCAAACCCAGACTTATCCATCAGATTACCAGACAGAGAAGCGTGATTCGTCACTCCAGAGAACACGTCTCCACTGCACTAGTGTTTAATGGCGGCGTGCTTTTCACCATGTATCCGACGCTTTGCATTGCACTTGGTGATGTATGTTCTAGAGCTTTCTGAAAAGAAAGTTGGCAACTTCTGCAGATGCACCGACCCCGCGCTGTGATTTTATGTGGCCTACCACTTCAAGGCTGAGTTTCAGTTGTTCCAAATCGTTTCCACTTAGTTATAATACCACAGTTGACCTTGGAATATTTAGTAGTAAGGAAATTTCACAAATGGACTTATTGCACAGGTAACAAGCTTGAATTCACCGAGCTCCTTATAGCGACCCATTCATTCACAAATGTTTGTAGAAGCAGTCCACATGCCTAGTTTCTTGATTTTATACACCTGTGGCCATGGAAGTGATTGGAACATCTGAATTCAATGATTCGGAAGGGGTGTCCCAATACTTTTGGCAATATAGTGTATACTGTCAGATCACACAGTCCTATTTATCAATGCAGTTATATTGTAAATCAAATGCTGTCAAGCTTTTTGGATGTAAGGAACGGAAGCTAGTGTAGATCATCTGCCTTTTGCTTATTGCTCACACTTAATGGAAGAGCTGGTGACCATACCAATTATTAAGGGAAACTTACTTAATGTCTTGCAGACCTTGGATAGATATACTGTTGATTTTGTTTACCGTTGTTTATGTTTTCCAATTGAGCTAAGAAGTGGTTTCTTTAGGTCATCCAGAGGTGTTGTTGTGCAAAGTCAGTCAAATCTGAAAATGTACTTTTGGCTTGCATACCAAAAACTTGCAAACAAAAGGATTCATTTGGACTGCCAATTCACATTCGCACTTGTCTTTCTACTTACATGTATTTGCATCTTTTTTGTATACCAACAGAATTTAGAAATTTTGGATTTCCCCAGCTCCCATGCACACAGTTGTGCACTGCCTTGCAAGGCCAGGTGGACCTAATTCAGCAATCAGCTGTAGCACTCCTGGGGCAGAACTAGAGGACAGAAAAGGAACAAGGATGCACAGCACAGAGAAACATACAGCTGTAACAACATTTACCAGATACAAAAACTGGCTTTAGAAAGTCATAAAATATCATATTGAAACCAGAGAAGAAGTCTTTGGATTGTGCATTAAGTTCACTGTATGTAAGATGTATGTAAATTTCCCCCTCTCCTTTGCCTTTCATGTCTCTGTACAGTCCTATGAAAGCAAAATGCCAGCATTAAGAAATACTTTCCAATTACTTTACATTCAGATTACACTTTAATCTTGGAGCTGTGTCTAACAGTATCCAAAATATTCTTTATGTTGACCCAGTTAGGTTTCTAATGAATAGATCTGAAAATGTTGTCAATAAGGTATATAAAAACTAAACTACTTTTGTTTCAGGAGAACAATTCTTTACTCTAAAATGACTTGTATTGTATGGCTTATTTGTTGTGAGCATGGAACTGAATAAATGGTCTATAAATAGTATCAGATGTGGGTATTTGTATTGTGGTGGTACTTTAAAAGGTCTGTGGGGTGGTGATGGCGCAATGGATAAGACACATGCCTTTGGTGTAAGAAACCCGGGTTCAATCCCCCACTGTGACCCATCCACGTGTGATCTCAAATGTAAGACGCTTTAGATGAAAGCATCAGCTAAATGAATAAATGTCTGAATTTGCTCAAATTAAGTAAATTTAAGGAAGTCTGGAACTGTCATAAATAACCCTAGTACAAGATTACTCAAAACAGGTTTCTTGTATCTATTATAGGATTAATGGATATATGTGTAATAATGTGAACGTGTGGTAATTTTTAATTGTGAAAAAACAGGATTTAAATACTTTACTTTAGGTTTTGATAATGCACCTATAGCTAAGACTCTTCAATCAAGTATCTGTAAAATGGCATTAAAATTAATCTTTCATCACAAACACGTAATTTTACAGGAAATTTTCTTTTTTAACCCTATTAAAAGGTGTGAACGCCTGTCATTTAACAATAAATTAAATATTACCTTTCTGTAATTTTACCACTTTGGGGCAATTATATACTATGTTAATCTAACTTGTAATCTAAGAATTATAATTAAAGTCAAAAGCTGTGAAATTACAGTAATTATGGCTGTTTTCAATGATCAAAACTGTGTTTCGACAGTTTAACAATACTTGTAGACACTATATACTGATTAAAACATTTATTCAATGTTTTTATTTTCCAGATATCCATAATTAAAGGAGATATTTGTCAATTAACAAGTTACAGAACAAATGTTTTTTGTTTATAATTGTACCAAGTTTAAGAAATGTTTTAACAGTATTAAACTTATTTTTAACAGTTTTTTCTTTTAAATAATAAAAACAATATTTGTGGAAATACGGGAAATTCCTGAATGTATTGTAACAGTTTGTTTACGTCAAAAAAAACAACATTCTCTTTAAAATAATAGAAATGTTATGGTTATTCACAGCTACAGGTTTTTCATGTTATTTTACATTAGACATGTAAATTCACAGTTCGTCAAAAAAATTCGTTGCGGAGGGGTGAGACGGCAGACCACCATCGTGCCGCCATCATGGATCCCTTCGAGCTGCACTTCTTAACTGAACTCGACAAATCTGAACCCGACCTGATATTTTGATTTGTTATTGTTGTTTCACAGGGAAGCTGTGCTCAAAACAGAAAATATAGCCTATTAATTCATTTATATCAATAATTATCTCTCCCTGATTAAAAGTTCTCCTCCTCATCCTGTCTGGTCCTGGCGCTGCTCAGATCTGCTAACAGGTGCCACTGAGCGTTAGCATCACTGCTAACTTAATCACCAGCTGAGCTATTGACATGTCTTTGGTTTGCTTTGGTCCGACTGGTATGAAAAAACGTAAAAATGTTTTATGGCAATTTAATGAGTTTCTCATCTTGTGAACTCACCTGTACACAACTCCAAACTCTCTTACTCTCTAACCTATATAGAGTGGATGTAGCGTTCCACTACTGTTGGGCTGTCTAACGTCAGATGGCCTCATTCCATTTCAAACAAGCAGTTAGAAAGGGTGTTTTACAGCCTGTGATTGTAAAATAGGAAGTTGCTCATTTCATTGTATATTCCAAGAATATATGGCTGAAGATATTTAGTTATGAAATCACATTTCCTAAGAAGGTGTGAGTTTAGAGTCCACCTCTGTTCCACCAATAGGGGAGAAGTTGACCCCTTGAGACACAGCCTTTCCTCATTTGCATAATGAGGCAGAAATGCATAGAGAAATGTAAAAAGGACAGGCAGAAATATATACACTGCAAAAAAGTGTAGCAAAAATATAAGAAAAAAAAACACTAAATTTGAGGAGAAAATTACTTAAAACAAAAGAAATTATCTGTCCGTGCAGCAAGTTAATTCCACTTAACAAGAAATCTTAATATAAGATTGTTAAATCTTAAAATAAGAAGGCCCTGATAAGTACTCAAAAGGGTTAAAATAAGTAAAAAAGGCTGATTATTAGTTCAAATTACTTGAAATCAAACTTCCTACAGCACAATAATAAGTGAAATACACTAAATAAAAGCGACTAATTCTTATTAAAAACTGTATTCTTCATTTTAGTAACTTTAAAACAAAAATGACTACTTTAAGTAAAATTCTACTCTGTTTTAGTGAAGTATGATTAAGCTGTTTCTTGACACAAGTTTGCTCATCTTGAAATAAACCTAAATCCATATTAAAAAACTATAACCAAGAACTGAAAACCAGTCCTTATTCTTAGAATATATATCTTAACCGATTCGAAAAATCACAACCAAGGCAAGTATGTACTGTCAACATTTATTTAAATGTCTATAACAGCATATAATAACATGTTACCACTAACAGTGAGCCAGGCTTGTGGCATGGTTTTTAACATCAGCATCAAATTTAAGATGATTTAAGATTTTTTCAAAGAAAAATTAATAATTTTGCACAGCAAAACTAACTGCAATCAAAACACATAACATGCTGCCGGTATTGCTGTGATTTTCACAAGAATAGAATCCACAAAAACAAAATAAAAATTTCTATAACAATTGACAGTGTATTAAAATGTCAAAACTTTTAAACCTCTCAAAAAGGAAAAAATAAGTCCTTTGAGGGATTCTAAGTCCTTTTGGCAAAAAAACGTAAGGACACTGAGGAGAAACTTGTGGAGTAGCTAGCCAAGTGAAGCACAAAAAATGTTATTGAAAGACATTGCAAACAAATTAACACAAACTGACAAAATGCTGCTTGATGTTCACCTATTTTTCAATGAATGATTTCCATTCACCTATTGCTTTCTTATATGCACTAGCAGCATCTTGATCATGGATGGCATCAGCAGTTACCTTTGCCTGCATGACAGAGAGGACTGTGGCTACACATTTTGGGTATGTTAAGTGCAGAGTGTAGTAGTATGCCATCAATACAAACATTCTATCCCAGAATTCCTCCTGGGGGAAGGTGCTCACAGGAATGTTTCCCACAGCGACAATGCAGGTTGTTCCATCAAAAAGCAGCACTGGAGAGGAGAGAGGTCGCTTCTCCAGGTATAGCCCAGGATCCTCGCCCGGCTGGAATAAAACAAAAAGTACAGTGTGGTGAGGTAAAGTCAAGTGCTGTGCATCAAAACTGCTTCAAAGGGTCGTTTCCTGAACATAATTTTTAGATGAGCTTATCAGGGTGCAATTAATGATTTGAATTAAAAGCAATATCAAGAGTTAACAATTGTAATTTACTGTTGGAACAGAAGAAATGAACATGAATTAGATAACGCTTGGGAATATATTCTTTGCTCAAAATTTATGAACTGTGAACATGAATGATTTCAATTAATGTGTACTGAATTGAACTTTGAAGTAGTCGTCAGTAAATGAAGGACACATTACAGTGAGAAGTAAAAGGCATAAATAACAATTCTCACCTTTGGTATATGAAGCAGTGCCTCACTGGCATTTCCGAGCCGCTTTGGTGGTGGAGTTGGTGAGGGAAAAAGTGATGGAGTGCATTGAGGAGGGCGATGAAATCCACTATGGAACAGAAAAATGGCCTTTTATGGAATAGTTTGAACATGGCTGACATAACAATGGATTTGGTTTATAAAACAGAAACTTACCTCCACGCAGATCCAAGGAGAAAGGGGGTTTGAGGGCCTTCTTCCACACACCATAGAACTGCACCTTAGCACAAAAGTCTGCCCATCTTCCCTTCATTTCCTGGATGTATTTGGAGTTGGTGCTGTGACATCCCCACCACCCAGGATGCGACGCAGCTCATCCATTGCCTAGGAAAAAATTGTGCTCAATTATAACAACTAATGAGCAGGCTTAATATAGCACAGTTTGAACAGACAGGAGCACAGAGTACCAAAGAAGGAAGTTAAGAAGCTTACATTTTGAGTGTTCTTGAAGCATGCATATGTCTCAAAGATTTTCGTGGGTCGGTCTTTTTTGGAACATCTGCATCAATGAAAGCTGCTGGTGTCAAACTCAAGGTCCAAAATCTGGGCAACATCACCTTGGTTGGGTTTGCGTTGGGCTTCTGGTGCATGTTGCTCAATGTTTTGTAGTACCTCGCCTGTATCTTCATGTTCTGGCCAGCTAGAACAGGACAGTCAGGGAAAGATGTTAAAATGTAAAACACTTCAGCTAAAGGTTTTACTTAATATATAAGTATAAGCTTCTCGATCATAAACTGAAGTAATGAAAATATAATCAGTTATTTGATATTGTTATCATCAGTGTGGGTAATGCCTGTGTCAGCTGCTAGACTGGTGTCAGAAAAAGTGTGGTCAGTAACATCTAAAACTTTAGACCTTGAGAAATAACATATGATGTGCTTAGGAATTTCTAGAATTTACTAACAATTTAGACTCTGGCTTGCCCTCTGACAGCTACCATCATAGGCAACAGGCAAAGGATAATGATGGGCTTACCAACAACATCCTCTGCAGGTGCAGTGGATGGTGCAGTGGAGTGGTCAAAGTCTTGGGCAAGGAGTCTGAACCTGTGAGGCTGGCATGGTGGCACCGCACTAATTGAGGGTATAATCCCACTTCCACTACAAGAGTTAACATCTTGTTCGGTATTATTTTCACACTATAAAAATTGAGGGCGATAAAAAGAATAAAAGACAATTAAGAGCATTAATAATACAAGACAATTTGACAGTAATAATCCCATTAGTTATCCCAATGTGTATTATGTACCTTTTGAATGATGACATCCCAAAGCTTCTTTCTCCTGAGAAATTTTTCAGTGTCAGGGAAAAGATCCTTCAGGTCATCACGGATAAGGCTTTTCAAAGCTTCCTCATCAATACTGGCAAATTGATCAGACAAATACATGTTCATAGGTGAGACATATTTCAGCTCCCAATCACATTGTTGTCATTTTTTGTCTCTAAATTCCAACACAATATAGCCCAAGACAGAATGTTTGTAACCCTTAAATTATTATTTTTATTCTAATTGTCAATCTGCATGAAAGGAACGTACTGCAGTATGATTTTCAAAATAACGCTTGCCAAATGATTCTTACTTGAAAGGAAAATTGAACCTTAGCCCTTTTAGAGTTATGTCTAAAACAAATTAACTGGCAAAGGCAAAATTGACCAATTGACCACGCTTACAACAACATTTTCACTCAAGTTGCTTCTGACAGCCCCAAATCTATTAATTCCAATCACAAAAGTGTGTTCAACAACAACTTTTGGTAGATCCAGAGACAGAGGTAATTATTAATGTTAACTGATTCAATAAAAAAAAATGCATTTTGGGAAATCAGAAGCATTATTTGCAGAAATAATTATTTTTCTAAAAATAATTTTATTTTTATTTTGGACAGTTACATTTCATTGTAATAAACCATAAAATATGAACTAACACTGGTTTTATGAATCTAGTGTATTGTTTAAGAAACCAGTATTAGCTGATTGTCTCACTAATGTTATAGTTGTTTTCCACGGCGCAGCATGGCGTTTTTATCCAACCGTGAGATACAAAAACAGTAACTAACACTGCTAAGCTAATTAGCAAATATTAATGAAAAACACGACTTACCCTCCAACACCGACAGTATGGTGTGTCCAAATCGTCCATGCCAACGTATGAGGTCTCCCGCTCGCCCAAACCTTAACACGCAGTACCGGTAAAGACCCACAGAAAATACTGTAATTTAAAATGAAAACATAAAACAGAAATATATTCCTCTTAATATACAGTGTTTTAAAATATCAAATATCATGATCTAAAAAGTTATTTAATTTTGAAAATTGTATATATATATATTTTTTTCATTAACAAGATAACATACAAAACTCTTGTAAGGAAGGAAAAAAACCACCATAAATCAACTGGTACAATACAATCACTGTCTGTGCAAATAAAAAGGGAGTCTTACAAACACCGAAAATAAATTAATACACAGAAAAGGGGTCTACTAGTTAGGCAAAAAGGCTATAGAAAAAAAAAATAAAGCCTCATTTAGTATACCAGAGGAGATTTATCAAAACAATAACTGCCTGGATATATCACTACACATCTTTCTTGCAGTTTTACTAGATTTTCCTTTTCTCAGTGATGAAAAGAAAATTTTAAAATCATTCATGAACCATGAAAAAAAAGGCTTAGGAGATTTCTACTTACTACAATGGATGTGATATTTACCCATGAAAACAATTCACTAGATCAGATGAGGATGGATTTACATTGTCCAAACAAAAGATAATGTGTGACATGATAAAAATCATAAGTGACAGCCAGATCGGACGTTAAATGGAAATAGTATAATACAAAGTAGTAGAATAATTTCACTCACTTTCCCATCGTCCCTCAGGCTCATGGTCATATCAGGGGGCAACACAGCGTGCAAACGGTGCATCATGGTGGTGTGGAGATGTATTGTCTGTTTTGTCTTTGTTGCTTTAAGTATGAAAGTGATCCTTAGCCACATAAATGCAATTCATGGTCTTACTCAGGATATTTTGGGTTTACTGTGGAATTGATGGTTGTGAGCAAGACTTCAGAGTTTTTAACTCATTCTTTCGCCACATTAAATGGACACCCTCCGTATTTGATGACTGGATGCCCACCAGGGGGTAATTGTATCAAGTTGTGGTTAAGGTAAAGTCCATGCTGTTTGTGCATGTGTTTGTTTGTAATAAACTATATTTTCAACAGATGCTTTATGTTATTCTTAAACCAAGTAACTTGAGGTTGTTACAGAATCTAAAAACAAGTTTTATTTTGATGAGAGCCAGAGCAAGAACTAAAATAACATTCACTCAATTTTAAGATCCCCAGACTAGTTGAGACAAAAAAGACATGTCCATGATCAATTTAAGATTATGCCATGAATGCAAAGATTAAAAACAAGTAAATAACATTTATAACAAGATAATCCATCTAACATATCAAAATCTAAGATTTTAAATCTTAGCAAGTGCAGAATTATTTGCAGTGTAACCATTGAAGGAATGAAGTTGCCACCGTAGATAGCAACGATGCTTTTGGGAAACGCACCCCGTGTTAGCTGTTCAGCATAAGTTACCATGGCAGTGTACCCTGGTAAGAAGTGAAGTGGAAGTGATAGCAAGATAACAAATTCTTACTACATAAAGCTAAATAAAAATCTCTCACTAAAGCTACTTAAAATTACAAAGATTGCCGAGAACTACTGATTCTTTTCTTATTCAGCATCCAAAAACCTGTTCTCCTTTTACTCTCTCCTCTACTCTGCTCTCCTGTCCAAAAACAATAATCAGATGAATCATCAAATAAAATTAATCTTCAATTAACTAGAATATATTCATTCAACATATATAATCTATAGTGTGTGTGTGTGAGTGTAGGAGCTCACAGAGAGTATTTGTATAAATTAAACTGTTGCAAACAGACGCACCCGGTACCGGGGCAGCCGGGCTGTAGGCGAAATCGCTGAATGAAAATTTGTGGCTGACCCGTTGGAGATACATAGACATGCAGGGTACCAAATGAAAGGTCTGACCAGCCGGATCGACTGAAACGTGTGAGGTCCCTATTGAAACCGAAGGGATTATTAGGGCCCAAGCATGAAACGTGTGAGGTCCCTATTGAAAATAAAGGGATTTTTTGGGGGGCCCGAGCATGTATGTGCGAGGTCCATATTGAAACTGAAGGGATTATTATACACAGTATAAGTACATGAAATATGTGTGTAGACTACCAAGTGGACTAGGAGAAAAATATCTGTACAACAGATCAACAACAATCTTGGAAAATTACTGACCTATCCTAAACACTACCCTCCCCTCAGTTACTTATAAATAATAAAACTTGAATATTATCAAAACAGTTTCAGACTTATTTTCTGCAGCATGATTAAACAATTAATCAACAAATAGTTTCAGATCTTAGCTGTAGTTGGTGCATTGAGGGAAATGGGCAATGCTTAGGATTTCAATTGTAATTTCCCATACTTAGACAAATCTGTGGGCTTAACAGGTGTTAACCTGATGAAGGTTGTTCCCCCTTTCTTCTGTTCCAACCTTCACTCTTCCTAATGAAAACAAAAATGCATGCACAAGCAAAAAAGTAAGAATTCACATCCAAAAGGCAATAAGAGAAAACCAACAGACATGCCTAAACCCTATCATTAAAGGTTAGGTGAACTGGTACCTTACCTTACCTTGAAGTAATACAGTAATAACTTTCATAAGAAGAGAACAGAGAAACTTCATTATTTACACACCATAGATCTTAAACTTGTGGTGTCCTAAGAATTTGGGACACCTTACTACAATGCATTTTGCATTGCTGAAAATAACTGAACTGCCTATTCTTTATTTTAACAGGCATGCTACTTAGATGAGTACTTTTTAGTTTTAGGTTTCTATTACTCTTTGTAGCCATAGTTAAAATAATTACATTAATACCATACCCTTTCTCTTCCACAACCTCCATGTGCAGTATAAGTAAAGGTAATGTACACAGTGTTAGAAGAGGAATGGGGTCCCAGGGACACCTCCATCCAGGGACAAGTATCAAGTCATGCATTTTTCCCATAGAAAGTGCATTAAGAAGAAAGCATTCACAGTCCCCTCCAAAAGTATTGGAACGGTAAGGCAAAATCTTTGTTTTTGTTGTTCACTAAAGAAATTTGGGTTTAAGATCAAAAGATGAGTATGAGACAAGAGTTCAGAATTTCAGCTTTTATTTCCTGGTATTCTCATCTAGATGTGTTAAACAACTCAGGACATACCACAGTTTATATTAGACCACAGCATTCTTAGGTGAGCAAAAGTAATGGAACAAATAATCTTAAAGTAAGTACCATTTAATATTTGGTGGCATAACCCATGCTTGCAATAACTGCCTCGTTAAATAGATTGTTCCTGTAGTGGCGATCGTACCACCAAAAAAGCCACTTGAGGGAATTTGATGTTGTCTCCAACGCATAATGGTGGGAAAAATCAGGTCTGCCCTGGCGGACACTTTATTTTGTGCTGAATAAAATTACTTGCACAACACTGCTGCTTGCATTACTGATGTAAACTGAGTAAAACACAAAAAACAGTAAACACAATGCTAACGGAAGGACATGACAAAATCCATCACCAAGATACACACAGCTGAATAGCTACAACAGTTCCTTTTACGTTTTTAAACCCTTTACGATATTTTCTTCTTTTAAATGTAGGCTATTTTCTGTCATAGCAGCAAATATTATTAGTAAAAATAATTATGAATCAGAAGACTTTCAGTCGTTACCACGGCAATGATACCTGACTACAGTAAGTATCTAAACCCGAGGGGTGTTTGTTTGTTTGTTAAAAGCACGCGAAACCTTTGCTGTTATTTCTTTAATTGTAGCCCAATCTCTGCAGCATTTCATCCCTGGAGATAAGGTTTAATTTGTTAGTGTTGCATTATACGGCTACCAGCTGAAGTTGCAGTTTGTGTGTCTCACACTAAGGAATGCATCTGATCCACTGCCCCATCATCAACCCTTATCCAAAGTTCCTTGAGAGAGATATGTCAAAGAAGGTAAGTGTTACCTTCTTCTGTATGGATGTTACATGCAGGTAATCCTCATTGTCGTACTGCAAACCCAACTCCATGATTTAAAGTACAAGGGTCTCCAGGATCTAAGTAAAATTTTCATTTTAGATGTCAATTAAAAATGGATCTTTGTTACACTCACATGATGCTGCTCCTGCTTTTTAGGTACTGGCCCTACCTTAACAAAGTAGCAGAGGGGTTACCAGAGCTTCTGCCATTGACAGAAATGAGGGCATTCCGTAGCGTCATGCATGCCAAAGCCCATACAGCAAAACGCAAGGTATATGCAATAATTTTAAATCTGATGTGGTTGTAGCTTTGGGGAAATAATAGGTCGGATGAGTTGGTATCATGAGATGTTTTAGAGATGATTGTATGTATTAAAGTAGCAATCTTCAATGCAAATGATTTCTTATTACATTTGTGCATGTCATGCCTGATTGGATAATGTTATGTCAAAACTTCTGAAGAACTGCTACATTAACACAGACTGCAGCAGTCATGGAGGTGGAGGGCACTACAGAGCCAGCCTTTGTGGACGTGGACCAGGGTCTGACTCTGGCCTGCATCGCCTTCCTCTGCCTGCTGCTGGTGGCCATGATCATCCGCTGTGCGAAGGTCATCATGGACCCCTACAGCGCGATCCCCACCTCCACATGGGAGGAACAGCACCTGGATGACTGACACACTCAAACATACACATGAATATACACATGAATATACACGTCTTCCTGCAACCACACATGACCAACCAGCAAAGGCTCCACACAGAAAAAGAATTCTTCATGGGTTCTGCTGTAAGGCAATGCTTCTATATGAAACAATTTGAAAATTAAAAAAAGCAAAAACAAATGTTAAGTATTTTCTTTTAATAGTAGCACTTTAGAACATTTAAGTTATTCTAAAAAGATGAAGACACACTTAAGAGTCTCTTTAAATGTCTCAGGAATATCTTTTGTTTGAATGCACATTCTAAAATGGTTCTATATTACAAGGCAGAAGAACCATCCTGATACTATCTGAAATAGTTTTTAATTCTAGATTATTTTCTGAAATGGCTCTGTAGTACCACAGATCATTCTGCTGTGGTAAAGGTAAAAAAAACTTCTCTCTGGTTCAGATCAGAGTAGAGAAATACAAACAAACCAGGCAAGAACATATACTGTAAGATGTATACTGGGAGGATGAAATGAAAAGATTGCTTTATCCACACATTGAGCGACTAGGAGGAGCTGCAGGGATTCTGTTTGTGGACAAAGCCAGTGATGGAGTGAGATCGCAATTTCCCTTTAAATCTGTACAGGCTGGAATGCCAAACAGAAGATGAACATGAAGAGAACTTGTAAAATTCTGTGAAATACCAGCATGCTTTGCTTTTACACACATTTGGAAAATGGAACAAAAAATATGAGAGGTGCATGGTACATGGTTTGTCATAGTTTTGGTAATCATTCTGCTTGGTAGTATTCGCATGCTAACCAAGTGATGCGCTGGGATCTGAGGAATCACATGACGAATCACAAATAAAGCATAATCAAATCACCCAAACTGTCTTTTAGATTGTTTGTCAGCACTTGGTCTCACACATAGTCAATTCGTTTAAAAAGTACAAACTATTGACATGTTAGGTAGACCTCTAACATAAAGTTTGTCTATATAGCTGTTACATAGGTGCTCAATAATTGCTCATTAAAACATGTGAATGTAACCAACCAAGTGTATTGTCTTATCCACAAATGCAATTCAAATGTATGGTGTACATCAACACACCTTTTCTTTTATGTGGCTGTGCTGTAGGAGGAACTGGATCCCTCTACATCACAGAGTACGGTCTAGACCTGCTCTTTTATGAAAAGCGCTGTGAGATAACTGTGATTTGGCGCTATATAAATAACATTGAATTGAAAAATTGAATTGAGTTGGATAGCTTACTTCCACACCTTCATCTGTTAATTACAGGGAAACATTAAAAATATGTACAAATGATTAAAAATGTGCAAACTGTTGCATCCTAGTCAACCACATAAGTAATAAAATAAGACAGTTTATAAGGACTGGACATTTATTTGTCAAAATGTATTTCCTTGAAGGTTTGCGATTAAAACTTTCTTTCAGGGACTGAAGGCAATTCACTTATCACTTGATATATAAACTACGCATTATGGGTATATTCTAGGATAACCAGGTTCTGCTATTAGCAGGCTATTGCATACATTTCAATCTGCTAAATGACTTGTACAGGCAGTTTGGAATAATGTCATCACAGTGAAGTAATCACAACTGAAAACACCCTATTATTCCACAACTTGTAACCAATAGACAGTTGATTAATCAGTTTCAGAAAGTGTCTATTGGAACTCACCAAAACACCCAGAAACAGAATCCTAAACTAAGGGCTGTGCCACATGACTAAAATCTCACGTTCTGTTATTTCATATCTCATAAACGATATTTTTATTTTTTGTAAACTATCTATCATGAGTTACTGTAGCTACTTGCGTCTGCATAGCTAACAGGAGGAGATGGTCCCAGAGCAGCACAGCAGTTCCAGGCAGCGATACAGTTCTCCTGCTGCTATATCACAACAATAGCATGTCTTCATGAACTAGAAAGTAAGCTGAATGTCAGTGGACCAGTCATTAAACGTTACTGACACAAATCATTATAGTGCTGTTTGGCTCGTCTATAAAACAGACCTCTCTCTTTGGAACGAGTTCCTGAGTAAACGTCGATCTCCTCCATGTTTGTTTATTCTGAATGCAAATTTCTTCCCTTCAACACAGGCAAATATGGAAGAACAGACCGCACCACATTGCAAAGCATTGAGGGGATGGTATTGCGACACAATGAAATAAATGATAGAGCATAATTCTAAACAATAAACATTTTTGTATCGTTAAACAATATGCAATCACAGGCATGATTTAGGTGATGACACCAGCTAAATGGAGCAGTTCATGGAATTTGACGAGAGGTACTAATCCAATAACCGCTTAAACAAGGTCTAATAAGGGCTGCTGGGGGTCCAGACAGTGGTCCAGTTGAGTGTGTTGGGGGATGTTGCATTGTAATTGTACAGCCCTGATCTGCATCATCTATAATGTGCATAGAGCACTAAGTTTGGGGCCAAGCGCTGTCACAAGCCATGAGTGATTATCAGGTACAAACCGGAAGAGAAACCTACTGAAAACCAAGCAGATGATTGCATCTGATTACATTTACATTTCATTCATTTTAGCTGACGCTTTTCTTTAAAGCGACTTACAATTGCTATATATGTCAAAAGTCGCACGCCTCGGGAGCAAGTAGGCGTTTTGTTTTGTGATGGGTGTCACAGAGGGAATTGAACCCGGGGCTCCCGCATGTGTCTTATCCACTGTACCATCACCACTTCCACAATGTTATTTTATTGATACGTAAATTAGTTAAAATAAAAAAGTAGTAAATAGTTAGTTAAAGTAAATAAAGTTAAATAGCTAGCTTTCAACCTCTCCCAGTTAGTTTCAATAAGTTAGCTAAAAGTATCGATGATAATCTGACATCTCCATTAGTCGAGAGAAGGCAAACATAACCTTATCTGTCACAGGGACAATAGAATCCATGTATGGTTCGTTCTTTCAGCATTTCGTTTCAAAACCAAATCGGAAAAACCAAAAAACCAAGTCGTTTTTCTGTTTCAAAACCAAAACAGAAAAATGAAAAAACGGTAAACCAAAAAACAGACATCTGTTTTGTTTTTCTGTTTTAAACCCATAACTAAAAACAGAGGAGCTGCGTTTTGTTCCATCTATGACCGGTGTTGTATCCCGACTCGTCACATATGGCATGGCCAAGATCTATCGGTGTCAGTTTGTAATGTACTGGGTATCCCTGTGGGATGCCCTGTAGCGTCAGTTTGTGACGGTAAAGGCAGGTATACGATATATAACAGAAAAGACTGAGTAAGGACGTGGTTGGAGTGAATGGAGGGCCAGAACCCGGACTTTGAACCAGGAGAATGGTGTTTGTTTACAGTGTGAAAAAAAATTATACTGTTTATTAAAAACTATTTATTTTATTTTATAGCCTATAGGCTAAGGATATTTCTTCTTCAGTCGCATTATGATGTAGAAGTGAGCACTACAGGCCTATTATAGCCACATATGAAAAAGAAATATGAGAATATACTTATTTTGCAAGATTGCGTCAAGCCGGAGGAGCCACTCAATCACTCAAGATTCTCCCATTTCTAGATTAAGTACGTCAGCATCAAGGAAGCATTTTGTTTTGATCTGAAGCAGCTGGTTACCTGAGCGATCTAAGAAAATACTCTAATATGGGTTTTTTTCTCGAGGCTACGACCAGGGTGAGCCACTACGGGAGAGCCGGGGGGAGCTGTACTCCTCTTAATAAGACATGAGCTTCCCTGAAAAAAAGATTTGTAATATTTTGGGGGGTCTCTAATCGACAATATGCTATTTTTGCCAATCATTTCTATTTGTCTGTATGATCCATGGCGATACACATGCATAAATCAGTATCAGGTTTCATCCAGCCAGAGAGATCACCGACCGTCCGCAGCACACCAGGTCGCTCTGCAACCTCCTCTCTTTCGCACTGGAGGCTCTCCAGTGCCCGCTCTCTCTCCGGCGCTAGTTGTGTTGACAGTGGAGCCGGCGCACTGGACGGTCAGTGGTCTCAGAAAATCTCAGAAAATAAAGGTAAGGTTGAAACAGTATAGCCTAGAAAGGTCGAACGAAAATTACCCGAAACTTTTATCTGTGTATAATTTGTTAATATAGGCCTACAGCTCACCGAAATAATTAACAGTTCATATTTGCTGTGCACCATTGGATGTATCTGACTTAATTTTAAAATGAAGAACTCTTAAAAGCAGAGAATTCTCAGGAAAGATTCCTGTTCCAGTTGCTAGTGAGTTACAAACTGAACTTTGAGCCAATAGCAGCCTCCGGTACTGCAGCTGTTTTTTTGGATTCAAAAGCATCAAACACGGGACTTTTTTATTTATTTATAAAAGACAGAACATTCTTACCTTGAATAACAACATCATACCTGTATTGACATGTATTGAATGTCTCTGTGAACTGGCAACGGGTGCCAAAACCGCAGACACCGAAGTAAGGCACTGAAAATTAATCCTCAAAAAAACAAGGTTTTAATCTTTCAAAAACATTCCAGGCTACAGGGAAACACCGACAATTTTAGATTGGCAACATCAAAATTGAACCAACATCTACACTTACTTAGACATAACTGTCAGTACAACAGAAAACTTTGGCTTGGCTGTGAAGGAAAGAAAAGGCAAGAGGATCATTTTATGCCATAAAAAGATCATTCCAATTAGAGCTACCAATTGAAACGTGGGTTATTATTTACATCAATTATTGAGCCCACTGCAATTTATGTCTGTGAGGTGTGGGGTCCATTCACAAAATGCAACTTTACAAATTGGGACAAACACCCAACAACCCAGAGAGCTCACAGAGCTGCAGTAGGGGATGTAGACTGAGCTGCACTTCCTAACCGAACTTGACAAAGTCTGAAACCGACCTGATATTTTGATTTGTTATTCAACAAATATATGTTTGTCAGCGAAGCTGTGCTCAAACCTTATTTATTTATTGTCCGTTATAATCTTCAACTTTATTGATTAATTACTTCTTTTTTAAATGTATTTATTTATGTGTGTGCTTGATTATTTTTGTCTGTTATTCTGCCTTTGCATTTCTACCCTATTTATTTCTTCAGTGCTATTTATTTCTGCCTATCCTTATCACATTTCAGATGAGGAGGGCCTTATGTTTCAAGGGGTCAACTTATCCCCTATTGGTCGACCAGTCAAACGGTGGAGCTCGACTCTAGCTGTACACTTCAACAAGCTTGCTCCTCACACAGTCAGATGGCTTCCTTCAGTGAACTGAATGTTTAGCAACTCTATTTACTAAATACTACCAGCCATGTCAAATGAAACAAAGGAGATAACCCAAAAACAACAAGGCATGTATTCATCCTTACAACAGCACACAAATTTTGTTTACACACACACACAGAGCTATAGTTTTAACACTGTGAACTTAGCTTTAGCTGTCTATTTGTAATATATTGGTGTATGTTTTGTAACACAGTTTTCACATACATCTGCTTCAAATCTGCCTCTACAGTGCACTCTCACCTGGGCATGAGTGGTCAGTCTATTTTCTTTCTGATACCCTTAGAGGTGGTGCAACAAGCTGTTTTCATTAACTAGAACCTATGAATTCTTCATTATGTTTTTTGTGCCCATCCTCGTCCTTGAGGATCTTTTGTAAATATGCAGATAAATCTATCTGTGCTATCTATTGTGCAATTGCCAAAATGTCATTGCTATGAATGTTTTTGTGATTGTTTGATTGAAATCAACAGCCCCACAGTATGACCACACAAGTGTGGAAGACACCAAAGCTACAAATGAAACTTAGTGCGAGTTCAATCAAGGATCATCATGTTACTAATTCATTCTCATTCCTTTCTATCTATCTCTCCCACTTCACGTAAACTTTAAGTTAAACCAGCCAGATATTGCCAGAATCTCCATTAGCCTGCCCACACGTCCTCTACCACTGCAGGTCACTCCACCGCAGACAATTAGTCAGGTAGCTCAGGTAGTCCTGAACCATCCCTTAGTTATGCTGCTATAGGCCTAGACTGCCGGGGGATTTCCCATGATGCACTGAGCTCCTCTCTCCTCTACTTTCTCTCCCTCTGTATGCAACCTTATCCCATTATTGCATGTTACTAACACAACTTCTCCCCTTTCTGGTAGTCTTGTGCTTTCTCGTCTCTCTCCTCTCTCCTATCACTTCCTGCAGGTTTTCTGGCTCTGGAGCTGTGGAGTCTGGATCTGTGGCTGCGGGTCACTTGCTGCCCCCGTGTTCCTGCTCGACACCCTCTGCTACAACGACTATTGTTGCTAGTCTTATTGTTATTATAATCATTAACATTACGATGGTTACCATTAACACTATTATAAATATCTGTACCATTTTTCATTTAGTTTATAGCAACATTACCTTCACTGTCTGTACCTCTGTGTGTATATTGTGTAGGCTGCCTCCCTCCCCTCTCTCTCTCCTTACATCC